>NW_020455632.1:2910889-2913670 GCF_003342845.1 Nothoprocta perdicaria
GCTGGAGTGCTCCCTCAGCAAGTTTGCCGACGATACCAAACTGGGTGGAGTAGCTGATAGCCCTGAGGGCTGTGCTGCCATCCAGAGGGACCTGGACAGACTGGAGGACTGGGCGATGAGAAACCTCATGAGGTTCAACAGGGGCAAGGGCAGGGTCCTGCACTTGGGGAGGAATAACCCTGGACACCAGTACAGATTAGGGGTGGACCTGCTGGAGAGCAGCCCCACAGAGAGGGACCTTGACGTCATGGTGGACGACAAGTTGACCATGAGGCAGCAGTGTGCCCTGGTGGCCAAGAAGGCCAACGGGATCCTGGGGTGCATTAACAAGAGCGTCTCCAGCAGGTCGAGGGAGGTGACTGTCCCCCTATACACAGCCTTGGTGAGGCCACATCTGCAGTACTGGGTCCAGTTCTGGGCTCCCAGTATAAGAGGGATGTGGAGCTGCTGGAGAGAGTCCAGCGCAGGGCCACGAGGATGATCAGAGGACTGGAACATCTGCCCTATGAGCAAAGGCTGAGAGAGCTGGGCCTGTTCAGCCTGGAGAAGAGAAGGCTGAGGGGGGACCTGATCAGTGTCTATAAATACCTCAAGGGAGGCAGTGAGGAGCAGGGGGSCRGCCTCTTTTCAGTGGTGGACAGCAACAGGACTAGAGGAAATGGTTGCAAACTGAAGCACCAAAAGCTCCACAGGAACTTAAGGAAAAATTTGTTGACAGTGAGGGTGCCAGAGCCCTGGAACAGGCTGCCCAGAGAGGTTGTGGAGTCTCTTTCTTTGGAGATCTTTAAAACTCGCTTGGATGCAGCCCTGTGYCAYGTGCTCTAGGTGACCCTGCGTGTGCAGGGGGGTTGGACTCGATGACCTCTGAGGTCCCTTCCAACCTTAAGGATTCTATGATTCTATGAAATACATTTTTTTTTTCACTGTTACAGACTGGGGATCCGATCCAAACACCTGCAAATGGGGTGCTTATATCTAACACAGCGATTGAGATGACATGCGTTAAGTATCTTAGCTTCTTCATGCAATGGACAGATTGAAGATCTGCTGGATCCCTGCAGGGAAGAAACTCCAGCCACCTTCTTTTCTACGAGAGAAAATGGGACAACCAAAAGCGTTACTACATGCTGTAACTATCCCTTACACAGATACATGGACAACACAAACAGGAAACATTTTCTCCCTCTCTGCATCAAAGTTAACCAAAAGGCACTTCTACCAACAAATAACGTAGACGGGGACAGAAACTACCTTCTTGACCACCCTAGATGGTCAAGATGGTCACTAATGCGGYGCTTCTTTTTCCCATACAATTACTAAATAAATGCCATGCTCTGTGACAGCCAAGTGCCTTGCTTCTATTCAGGATGAACAAATTCACAGACAGAACACCTGCCTGCATAGATGTTGTACTTCACAACACGTCTCAGGCCTAATAATGAGGTTTATTTTGCTCCTTAAGATCCAAGTAAAAAAATACATACTCAAGCACACACAAATGAAGCATATATATGTATTTTTGTAACTATGAAGGCGAGTGTCCTTTATTTTATGCATGAGCTACATTTCTGTCCTTTAATATAGGGAATAAAAGCCTTCACAGGAAATGCTGTCATGTAGATTTCCAATATTTATTATCCCAGGTGAGATGATGAAGTTACCTTTCTTCTCCACACGAAAGTGGGTGCAGTGAAAATTGTGTGCGAGTTGCCAGTACATTTGTGCTTTGAAGGGTTATTGATGTGAGTAGCAGGTGAAGTGTAAAGTAAAGGCTCCAGCTGCTTCTTGTTTTGAATTCTTCCTTGGTGCAAGCACCGAGAGTAAATACTGGAATGGGAAAAGTTAGACTCGTAAGTGTCCCAGTTACACTCAGAAAGAAAAGAATTAAAACCCTTTTTTGTTGGTGTGCTAGGCGGTTCTGCAACATTGATTTTATTCACACATAGTGCACAGCTGTTTATTGAGTCTGACCCTTGAGGGGACGCCGAAGAAACACTGGAAATGAAACCACTCAGAAAAAAAGACAGTTTTCCTTTCCTGTTTATGTGATAGATGTTTCATATTAAAAAAAAAAAATCAGAAAAAAAAAAAGGAAGCATTTCTTATATAACAATGACTTGCAAATCATTGTTTCAAATATTAGCATAATTGTTTCAATGCTTTCAATGTTTTCCTCATCTTCTTCTCTGTTACTGTTCAGGAGACTGTAAAATAAAACTACACAATACTTTCTTCTGAAACATTTAGTAACAAGACCACCTCACTTTTCTATACTGCCTTAATCATTACTGTTGCCAACTTTGACTATGTTATTCTTATTTTGTTTGTTTTGTCAGAATAAGAAATATAAAATACCTAGAGAATTCAAATAGTAATTGAAATATGATGAATGTATTCAAATACATGATGAATGAAATGAAATGTGATGAATGCAATAAATACACTTTTGCGGGCAGGAAASATGACTTAGAAGTTATTGCCTAATTACTTTTTGCTATAGGCTCCTGCAGGACCCCACTGGCTTAATACTGTTTTTCTTATCAGGACATAACAATTTAAATAAAAATGTGAGCCATCATTTTCCAATTGGTGCTTTTTTTTTGGTAATTAATATATTGATGACAATAAATGTATAAAAAAGGATGTCTTCAACCTCCCTCTGCTCTTGATGGATGCCTCTACCCACCTGTGGCAAAATCTGCACAGGTGAAAGGGTAGTCACGAACACTTGCCTTGGGTGCTGGGCGATTCATTACAACAGAGGAGGGAAACTGTTGATTT
>NW_020455632.1:2913991-2921892 GCF_003342845.1 Nothoprocta perdicaria
GGGGGAAGTATTTGAAGCTCTGGACGTTGTGAAGAGCCAGATCAGAAGGACTTGCTAGAAGAGAGAATCCAAGCTGCAAAGCAGGGACAGAGCTGTGSAGAGCTCTGATGACAGTTCAAACTCAGTGTGTTGCTTAATGAAAGAGTGGAAGAACTCAATGATGAAATGACTGACATATCAGCAAAATAATATGTTAAGTCTTAGATTAAGAATGCTGAATAAATGCAAAATTATATTACTTTCTAACAAGACAGTCAGTTAGCCATCACAGCAGCGGCCTGAGAAATGCAGATTTTAATTAAAAAAATAATCGGCATATCCAGTTCAGAATTAGTGAGAAATGTTTCTCAATGTGTTAACTTTCAGATTACTCCACCAAGACAAATGGGTACAGGTTTTTCTTCTTCCATTTTTTAATCCATCTAAGCTGGAGGTCAAATGTTTGGATGAAAGYAAGTCTATGCAAATTCGCCTTTTGTTGTACATAGCCTATCTTTTCCTATTATATTATTTCGAAGTTTTATGTTAAAGTTAAAATGCTCTTAATCTTCTTCTCTGTGATATCTACAGGCACAAGGACAATGGTGGGAGCCTTCAGCCTGAGTAGTTCAGGAGCTTAGGCCAGTACACACATTCATCAAATGCAAATAACATCCATGACAGTCTGTGTTATTCTGATTTATTTCAATAAATCTCAAAAGCTTTATTTTAGAAAAGTAATCTCAATAAAAGGTTTAAGATTTTGTTGCAATTAATGTTCTTTTGCTTAAGCATACTGTCCAATCATTAAATAAACTCTCCCAGTTTCACTGGCCTTTAAAGAATTTCTTAAAAGTCTCTTYCTCTAAAATGCACAAAGGAAAATAGTGTAAACACAAAAGGAAAGTAAAACAGTAAGTTACTCATTGAAATCTACAGATTATGCAACTTTCTCCCCATGTAAATCAAATCCCAGTATTAAAAAGTGCAGACCTCACCTTGAAGAACTGTGTATGGGCCCATTTTAGGAGGTTTCTTGAAACTAATGCAGATAACTAACCAGTTCACTAACGCAGATCCCTATATATGTGAACAAATGTTAATACTGCAAAATACACTTAATACTGCATGCCAAAACTGGCACCAGATGAACTGCTTCTCGTTTAGAACAGTCTGGACAAAATCAGGCATGTTGCAGGTCTTCTATTAGAGACTAGATTCTCCTCCTAATGTCAAATTGAGTTTCACTGYACAAGTGGTCCACTCTAATATATTGATAATAGAATAGCATGCATCGYTTATATACAAACTGCCCTAATTATTTGGTTTTATTGTTAACTACRCAGTTCTGTTTTCACTTGAAAAGCCTACGGTTGTTTTTCCAGGGATTCATACCTAAGTTTTCCGACAGTCCAACTGCCAAGGACCACAGAAGCCTTAAGGTTAGAATTTAAAAGAGGGTAAATTCACATGGAAATGCAGGTGCATATTTTTAATAGCAGACGGTCCATTAGCCATATTGGGTGACATCACTTGAAAACTTCAAATCAGGATTAACCAGTTTTCCAAGAGCCATTTCATAGCTCAAAATAAAAATCAGGAGATTGTAATTAAAATGTCCTTAGTCTTGTACAATGTGAAAGGCTGAAAATCAAAACCTCRCCCCATGCAGTCTTAAGGCTCCCTGCTAAGAGCACAAAATTGATGAATGTGACCCAGCATCATGTATAGCTCCATGAATAGTTCCATGGATAGTTTCACAGGAATCCCRGCAGAAATGCCAGGATACCCATTAACAGCTTTATAACTAAGTGCAGGTTTCATAACCAACCTGGACCAAAACAAAATCTGTAGCAAATTCCTTAACTGCCCAGCTACCATACACCAGAAATCAAACTGGCTAATGATTAGTAATCTTTAACATTAAGTTTCTAATATTTTTCATTTTCCCCTTTTTAAAATACTTGAGTAAATTCATGCTTGCTGTCATTAGCAAATAATATTTACATGAGAGAAAGAAGTATATGTATCAGTACAGAATGTCTGAGTGAAGAGTTGGAGATCAAATATTTTAATGAAGATCAGTAATAAGCAAAGGGAACTCCCTTGGCATTAGCACTCACCTTTTACCTTCCAGATCATCTCCTCTGTTTCACAGTTCTCTTTTCCTGCCCCGGCCAAATAACTTGCTTGTCTCTGGTTCCATGAAACAGTTGTCATTGGTTCTGGCTAAGTAYTTCTTTCTTTCAAATAAACAGTTTTTGAAAGCACATGCCAGAAGAGGCGATAGTGTTGGCACCCCTTCTTTTGCCTCARTCTCTTCAGTATGAGCAGAGAATAAACTGTGTGCATTAAAGCACAGAACAGCAAAATAGCACTGTAACCACTACGAGATTGCTCTGTTTCCCATTCTCAGTACAGCTCATTTCTCATCTACTGTAGCCTTCACTGTTCTGTTACTTTACACTCTTGCATGCACCCTATTAAGATTATAGCCATAAGAACCTTTTCATTTACCAAAAAATGGTAAATAAATRGCTCCATATCCTCATTCTTTCAATTGAGCTCCTGCACACAACAAATTACATAAATCACAGTTTCAGCCTTCCATTCTCTTCATTCCTTTACACTCATCATCCACATTTACTCACTTATCATCCTTTTCCAACTAATTAGCCTGTAGCTGATGAATGATATTACTGCTGATCAGAGAGGAAATGAACAGTCTTGTCTGCCTACTCCTGTAAGGAAATTTTGCAGCCTGAGTAGCCACAGGGCAATGGGTTCTCACCTCTTTCTGCTTCCTCTTCATTGCCTAAAAAGGGAAAGATGATGGAGCTCCAATTTAATATTATTCTCTTCTGCATTAATAAATAGACTGGAAAACCCATTTCTTCCATAAGAYTGCATATTGTAATAGATGACATTGCCTATTAATATTTGCATTTAGGGACTTCACTTACAGAAAGGCATGCAATTATGTCTTTGGTATTAACTGTGCTACACAAAGATAAAAGTTATTTAAACCCACCACAAATCTTAAAGGCCAAAGAGTTTTCATAACTAGGTCACTTTTTTTAATGAAAATAATTTAAGATTGGTCTATTCTCTGGCACTAAAAAAAAAAAAAAGAAGAATCGGGCAGATGGAACACATTTAACTTTAGCTAAAGCCGTCACTTCTAGGAACATTTCAGTGTTATGTTGCTAAGTCTTACACTATACATTTTTTTTAAAAAAAAGACTATAAACTTAACACCTTAAAATCATTTTGGAAAACTTTTCACTGAGAGAATAATCTAGAAGATAACCCCCCAAACTAAATGAGATTTTGTTACTTTTGTTCAAATAGCTTCTTACACTTATGCTTTCTTTTGCATCACTGGTTCAGGGAAAATTAATGCAAAGTCTCCACCTGGTGGCTAAGTGAATTTCAATAATGTTGAAACATTTTGGTATCTAATAGATATGTTTTTATAATCTCTCTTCTTTATATGCAAGTCATTATTTCTCAGTGTTTGTTATCATTAAATATGGCCAAAAAAGGGAAGTTGTGGAAACAACAACATCCCTGGTCTCCCGACCACACGATGATACTCGTAGGTGCTCTTCCAATTTGCAATTTGGCACAGTTGTTCCTGTAACTGGGTTCCTACACTACTTTTGTCAGTGTTACACAGTTTTGATTTGCACAATCCTCAGGGAGCCTAGAGAGATGAAAAACAAAAAAAAACAAACAAACAAAAAAAAAAAAGCGGGAAGTGGTTGACAAGGTAGTGCATAAATGGAAAAACTCTACAACTATCTTTTGGCAGAAATGGAAAATTTCATGGATTTACAGACAACAAATGGCATCCTTTCTGAGCTAAARGAAAACTATAAAATGGTAATTAAAGGAAGAAGACAGCTGGTCACAAGCTCAGAAATTTCAGCTACCAGTATCATTGAAAGCGGCAAAATTCAGTAATTTTTTTTACATAAATTTGTTTGTAGACTCCCATTCAACATGCATAATGGCTGAATGGTCACTTAGTAGTGTTGCAAAGCATGACAATGTACCATCTGGCATGAGGATAGTTTCTATTACAGGACTGAAGTTGCATATGTATTGGCCAAGAAAAAAAAAATGCAATCCAAGTTAAAATAAAGAGGGATATTCATTGTGTAACTAAACAAGCCACGGACTGAATATAACACAATTTTCCCTTGATGAGAACAGTGAAGCTATATTGTAAAGTTAATGTAAACTGGGTATATATGTATTTCAAATGACAATATGATTTCTCTACCTACTGTGGCTTCACATTGCAGAATTCTACATTTATAGGATACTGGTCTCTCAGTCACCTTGAGAGTTTGTACTCTGATTGAATACTGGTAAAAGCAATCAAACAATGTTACGAAACCAATATGATTTTTTGTTTAGTATGAAAAGATACTAAATGATATTAAATATATTTTGTTGCATATGAAATCTCTTCTGAATCCAGTCTAGAAGAAATTGTCYTCTCTCAGGAAATAAATGTTTCAGATAAGAAATTTTAAGATCATATATGCCTTATGRGTTTATTATAGTGGACATCAACCTAAGGACCAAAGGAAAACAAATGTTGAAGAGTTTCCATATGAACTGGACAGAGAATTTCTGGAAAGSTGTAAAATGCTGCTCTTCCCAGAAAAAAAAGGTGAGAAAATAAAACAGTCAACTCAGATCTGCAGTCACTGATGTTCATGTCAGCATTTAGTGCATGTTGTTGAAATCTTTTTGGCCTGCTGGAATGTCACTTTCTTTCCTAGTATCTGTAGGAGTGCAAGACTAATTTATATTTAAATCTATTCATTCTCAAAAMCAGAAGTTCAGAATAATTTAGATTCAGTTTCTGTATGTTCAGCAGTTCCTGATGGGACAGAAAGGGGCAGAGATCTAAGMCAGATTACATAATTTATGATCTAGGCATCTCAGATTTTTAAATTTCCCTTACAGTCAATGGAATAGTTAGGGAAYAGTTCATTCAATCTATTTTATACATCTGTTATCACATAGAGGTCTGTTTCTGCCTCCTGCATGAAAAAAGCTTATGACGATTAGTTCAAATTTAAGTGTGTATATTCCAGCCTAAATCTTTACTATTTTACTATTTTAAGAATATATTCTTAAAATATATTCTCTTTCATGAGAACAAATGAACACAGAGATGGCCATCAATCCACAGCTCCAATTTATAAAAGAGAAATTGGAGTGAGCTTGGGGCTTCAGCTGTGGATAGCAGAAAGCACTAGGCTCACAAAGAATCACAGAAATGGCTGAGGTTGGAAGGGATCTATAGAGATCCTCTAGCTCAACCCCTCCTGCTCAAACAGGGTCACCTAGAGCACCTAGCRCARRATTATGTCCAGGCAGGTTTTGAATATCTCAAGAGAAGGAGATTCCACAACCTCCCTGGACATGGGCATCCTCTTCCAGTGCTGTCACCTTCACAGTCAATTTTTTCCTCAAATTTAGATGGAACAGGAATGTCCTTCAGTTTGTGGCCATTGCCTCTTGCCSTGTTGTTGGCCGTCACTGGCAAGARTCTGTCCCCATCTAGTTGGCATCCTCTCAAGGTACTTATGCACATTGGTAAGATCCCCTCTTAGCCTTCTCTAGGATGAAAAGGCCCAGCTCCCTCAGCCTCTCCTAATAGRAGAGAGGCTCCAATCCCCTGATCATCTTCGTAGCTCCTCAAAGGACTCTCTCCAGCAGCTCCATGTCCCACTTGTACTGGGGAACCAACAACTGGACACAAGACTCCAGATGTGGCCTCACCAGACCAGAGAAGCAGAGGAGGATCACCTCCCTTCATCTGCTGGCAACACTTCCTAATACCTGCTTGACCACAAGTGCASACTACAGGCTCCTGGTCAGCCTGTAGTCCACCACAATGAAATCCAACCCAGTAGGTGGGTAAAGTTTCTCACCACATGGGTGCACTATTGACTCATGTTCAATTCCATCAGGAATCCAAACCTCTGATAATGGATATACCTGTTTTTTTCCTGAGGAACAGCTTTGTAGATAGTTGGTTCCCAATGTGCTTGTTGTATAGAGTTGTTTCATCCCAGGTGTGGAGCTTTATATTTGTACATCTTCATGAGATTTACGGCAGCCCATCTTGCTGAGATCCCTCTGAACAGCAACCTTCTACCTAATTTTTTTAATTCACAAGTGTGGTGAGAACAAATTGGCCAACTCATTAAAAAGGACAACAGTACATGTCATATTATTGATTCCTAGGAAAACCACTAATAATTGGCCACCAGTCAGATTGTGAGCTGATGACCACCTTTGAACTCTAAAGACAAGCTATTTGTTCATCTTAGTAGTCTACCTGGACAAGTGGTCTTACTAAAGTTGAGACAAATAACATCCACAGCTCTCTCCTCAACAGACATGCATCTCCACACAGAAGGTGATCAGGTTGAGCACAATTTGCCCTTTGTAAATCCATGCTGGCTATTCACAATCAATTTTTRCCCTTCATGAGCTTGAATATGGCTTTCATAAGGATTTGTTTAACAATTTTCTACATATTCAGTTTAGATTGAGGTTCTTGTAGTTCTCCAGACCCTCCTTCTCATTGTGAAGTTGGGTATGACATTTATTTTTTCCCATAATCAAAAACACCCCTCAATTGCTATGACCTTTCAAAAACAACAGACTAACCTCACAATGACATCATTCAGTTCACCCTTTACTCTCAAATGCATCCCATATAGTTTTTTTGACTTGACTATGTCGAGTTTGCTTAAGAGTGGTCCTTCTTCCTTAAAAAAAGTGTTAAGTTTTGGTGGAAGCAAAAAAACAAACAAATCAATCAAACAAAAAAAATAAAGAGAGCAATAAGTTTAATTAAAATAAACCCCGCAAAATACTTAGAAATACTTTTGAAGAAAAGTATTAAGAGTTTTTGGACTAAATTTAATGAAGTCTTACTGCATGCAATAGGCAAAACAGCACTGTCCAGGTTCAAAYTTGTTATTCAAAACACCTTGCTCAGCAGCTGCCATTCCTGCAAGCAGCTGCAATTAGTATCTGCCTCCTTCTCTGATTCCACCATTCCCCAGGCACCGGGAATGGTGCTACTGAGCACGCTCAGAACAGCTCCAATCTCAGTCTCTCTGTGCTTATTTCCCACCTACGCCCAGTAGGAATCCCAGGTGGGGGCCTTACTCAACCTACATCGTCTAGTGACGAGAATTCCACGGTTCTCCCCTYGTCCAGCCAGCCTGTCACCCCATCATAGAAGGCTATGAGGTTTGTCAGACATGACTTCCCCTTGGTGAATCCATGGTGACTGCTCCTCAGCAGCTTCTTCTCCKCCATRTGCCCGGAGATTCTCTCTAGGATGAACCGCTCCATCACCTTTCCAGGGACAGAGGTGAGGCTGACCGGCCTGTAATTGCCCGGCTCCTCCCTCTTGCCCTTTTTGAAGACTGGGGTGACGTTGGCTCTCTTCCAGTCCTCGGGCACCTCCCCTGCTCTCCAGGACCTCTCAAAGATGATGGAGAGAGGCTGAGCAATACCCTCGGCCAGTTCCCTCAGCACTCTCGGGTGCATCCCATCTGGGCCCATAGATTTTTGGGTGGCCAGTTTGCCTAAGTGATCCCTAACCCAATCCTTCTCAACCCGTGGAAGGTCTTCCTCTAGCCCATTTACATCTCTTCCATTTGTGCCCTGCAGTTCATGGGGGGTCGTCTTAGCAGTAAAGACAGAGGCAAAGAAAATTCAAAATGTAGCTGTTCTTATATTCTTATATTCTTATATTCTGGCCCTTAGGGTTCCCCAGTTAAGATAAAGTCTTCTGGGAGAACACCTAGCACTGTATAAACCATGAGATGAGGCACTGTTCCTTAAGACTTGGTTTTTTTGAGGGAGAGGGAGAG
>NW_020455632.1:2922057-3125867 GCF_003342845.1 Nothoprocta perdicaria
AGAGGGAGAGCGAGAGGGAGAGCGAGAGGGAGAGCGAGAGGGAGAGCGAGAGGGAGAGCGAGAGGGAGAGCGAGAGGGAGAGCGAGAGGGAGAGCAAGAGGTCAGAGATAACAGCAGCAAACACTAACGAACAGCACTATGTACAAAATGAAAAACAAAGTTTCATCTCCATATGAGAAAGAATTTTGTTACTGTTAGCACTGGAACAGGCTGCCGAGAAAGATTGTGGAATCCTCTCGGGAGATACTCAAAACCTGCCTGAATGTGAATCTGTGCAATGTGCTCTAGTGATGCAAACAGTGCATGCTACATTAAAAAAAAAAAAAAAAAAAAGTTATTTTCCTATCCTGGGGATGCGTTTCAAAGATGACTCTGTTCATTCTTTGAATGAGCTGTTCATAGTTCATACATGGCTCTGAAAAGGATATTCCATGGACTTTGCATGCTTTGTGTGTCTTCGCATCCTTATGCATGTCAGGTAAAGGTATAACATTTAGAATATGCCTTCATCCTCATAGATTCATGTTCACTATGTCGACTGCTTTAGATCCCATACTGAGGACACAAGTTTTCCCCATACACTGCTAGCTACAGGAAACCTCAGCATTCTCTGAGACTGACCTGGGATAACCAACTCAAAGATTGGATGTTGTCCTTTGTTGGATCCATCCCATAAATTTGGGGGTGTTACTTTACATTAAGCACAAGACAGGGCACACTGAGGTTCAGAGCAGACTTGTCAGYCCATATTATGAGAAGAGGAAGATGTTTCAAAAACTGCTCTAATCAAATCATGAATCCAACGAGGCAACTGTCTAAACCAGCCAACCAGAACCACAGAGTACAGATGCTTGTCTAAAATGCCACCCTTCTTTAGCTGACTTATTTATCTTGTAGATAGCTTCTCACAGCTCTGTAGCTCCTCTTAAGAGTCTAATTTCTTTCATAAACAAAAGTGTTTTACTATTTAGAGCACAAACAGAGAAGAAATACTTCTATAAAGTACACAGGTGCATGCAATCCAAGGGGAGGAAATGCAAAGTTAGTTCTCCATTCAGAACTTTTTTTTTTTTGAATTCATGCAGGTGTGTGTTTTAATCCCAGAGCTATCAGTCATTTGATCTCACTTGCTGAAGGTGTCTTACTTTTCAGAAAAGAATCCTAGATTAATTAGAGAAAATAAAGTATATAAAACACAGGCAGAAAGACTAATTATAAAAGCCCTAGTTTCTAGTTCAAGATTTGTTTCATCAATGAGTGTTTCATAAAAAAAATGCATACAAAATTCCTTTGAGCAGAAACGGAAGCATAGGTTTTCCCCAACTCAAGAGAGAGAGTACCTCCTAGGCCTGATTCCTATGGCTAGAGAAATATATTGTGGCTTTTTAGCACTTTTTGTACAGTAGAACAGCTTCAAGGGGGTAACTAGTAATCTTACAGCTTGAAGGTGGGAAATGAGAGATGAAGCCTTGAACCCTTGAAGGCAAAGGGAGAATACTTGCTTAATGCAAAACTAAGTGAAATTCCACATTATATGGAATGTCAGATTAGAGGAGATCAATGGTTCCATGGCTTTAAACAAAATGAATATAATTAAAGAGCTTGATCATGTATTACGTGTCAAATTCCTATGAAATCAGGGTGATTAAAGAGTAAAGAATTTATCAGAGTCAAAGTCTGTCAAATGGCACTTTCTCTCCTAGTACCTTGGTATTTCTTTACAGTGGAAAAAAGAACATTAAAACTCACTTTTGCATCTTTTTTATTTATTTTTTTTTTTTGGCAGCACAGAATTTTTCACAGAACTGTGTCCATTTTTATGCCGAGGTCACTCAGATTTCAGATCTTTACTGCTCACTAAAAACTACGCAGCATTTATACTTTTAAGACTATTCTTTCATTATAAAGATCTAGAAAGGGTAGCTCAAGAAGACTTTTTTCCTAAGTAATTTCACAGCTTGATAAGTATTTTGATAATTTTGTTTTGGCGATAATGCATTGTTCCCTGCTGCCCCCCAGAAAGAAGAGATTCTTGAAGAAAAAGACCTAAAACTGAGATATTCTAACACATCTGAATAATTAAGAAGTAAAATTTATTGGTCATTAATTTCATTAAGTGTTTTTGTAAATATAGTCCACAAGTATATCTATCTACAGAAATCCAAGATTTGATCAAAAACAAATTTTCTTTTGACTATTTCAAGTTATTATGACCTGGGTGATAGAGTCCAGGTTCTCTGCTTTCTCTTTCCTCTAACCTAGTACTGCACTTTAACTTTCCTTCTAAATTTTCCTGTAGATTAAAAAAGGGCATCGGATTAATTAGTTTACGCTTGCTTCACTCAAAGACATATTATTTGACTCTAGCTTTGTATAATATCAGGCCCCACCTAAAACACTATCTCCTATACTTTTTCCTCTGSTTACTGTATTTCACATTTCTCAGAACACAAACAGAAAAAAAAAMMCTCAGTATTTAAAGGAAGTTTAGGAAAGGGATAAGACAAGAGCAAATGCCCTGAAAAGACATCCCAAGCACCATGCAATATGTAAAGAGCCACCAGATGTCAGTGTGGCTCAAACCTGAACACCAGAATCAAATGGTATCCCCAAAAAGGGACACCTATGCAGTTAAAGGTATTCTTTAAAGGGCACTTTCAGCAAACATTTGATAACAGAAGCCAAGGAAAAGTTAAGCTAACATTACAAACTCCTACTCCAGGTGTGCTTCCTCCTACCTGGCATGTGCTGATGAGCTTGCCTAACTGGAATAAGACTGGATTTCCAGTCTTAAGGAAAGACTGGTCTTGGCTACTGCCACTCAGAAAGCTGCCAGTACAGCTTTCAGACTAGGTCTGTTACCTTTATAAAGAAGTGCCTGTTGCTTCAGAGTACTCAAAGGGAATTTTAGTATTTTATTACATCGTTATTTTTCTGAATAAAAGAATTTAGATATTAGTCAATCACTTTTTAAATCCATTGCTATACCAGATTAAAATAAAATGTAATTGTTWATGACTGTCAAAAAAGTCACAGCAACTTCTGTTTATTAATGGACACGATAAGTAATGTCAGAGATAAGGTGCAGTCATCTGAATCACTGTCAAATCTGCAATACCTTTTTTTCAATGGCTCCTCAAGGATCCCTTAAGATTTCAGTTTTCTTCCCCCATAGTTATCCAAAACACAGGTGTGATATTCCTCTTTATTTAAGGCCCATCTCACCTAGCTGAAAATGATAYTGACATACTGTACAACATCCTTTAAAAAATAAAAAATTAAAAAAACTTTCTGAAAAGCAAATCTTTCCCTCCTTCTTCTTACACATCCACATTTTGTGAAGGCACTGTGCAATACCTCTTTTGAATTTGGTATTTTTACCAAAATTCAGTATAAACTGAAAACATAGCTGACCAAGGTCTCTAACATATGCTACAAATACACTGGAATGTCAGGTCCCAAGTGAGATCAGATAAAATTGTGATCAATCACTATGTGACAACTTTTTTGACCAGTTTGACATCTAAACCTACCATAAGGAATCCTTTAAGAGCGGTATCAGAAGATGTCTTTAAAAATTCACTGATTAGTCTRTGAAAGAAATATTTGCACTACTCTAATCAAAATATTTCTTACAGAAAGACAGCAATTCTGTGCGTGGGTGAGTGTACATATTTCCAAGAACATTTATCCCTTCAGATTTGCTTAGTTAGGCAGCATATGGGCATTCGTATACTGCTCTGGTTAGCTGGCAACAGAATCCCATATACAGATGGGGAAATCTATAGCTAAATAGGGTACARAGATGTCTGGGAAGAGCAGAAGAGGCAGGGAAGTGAGGGGATGAGACAAAAGGCAATAGGTATAAGTCTCCTGTCTTTCACRATACTCAAGATCTTTAGATATTCTCTCAAGTGTCTAAAGGAGCAGAAACCATTTGGCAAATTGACAGGCTTCTATGCACCTGTTGCGATACCTCAGGACCTACCTGTCTCTTTTCATAAACACAAGTGGTTTTCCAAAGGTTTGTCTTACAGTAAGTTTTTATTCACAGACAGGTTATTTCCTTAACCACTTCTGTGTGAAGTCAAGCYGCTTACACTTAGAATTGACAGAGCAGGTGGCTTGCATGGAACCAGCTTTGCACTGAGACTGTCTCACGTGCTCTCTTCCAGAAAAAASACTTTGAAAGCTTCCAGGATAATAAAAGGTAACTACAGCAAGTAAAGGGTAACTGGAGCGTAAAAGGACATGAATCTTGCAAGCAATGCCACTCTGAAGAGCCCATACATCTAAGAATGGCTCAAKGCATTTAGCAGTTATTCATTCCTCTGAATAATGAAGTAATTAGTTTTTTTTCTCCCTCTCCCTGTTATCATCCCTTCAACTTTCATCCCAGTTTCATAACCTCAAACTTCTCCGTTCCCTCTGTTCTCTGTCCTCTTCTGTAAGTTCTTTTTGAACAAGACAAAGCACTTGCAGCCCCCAGGCTACATGATGCTGAGTGGCCAACTATCTTTCCCTCAGAGAAAGAAAAAAATTTTGGTTTTCCTTTCTTCTATCCTGCCATAATGTTAATAATACACAACCTTATTAAGTACTTTTCCTCCCTGTCAAGAACAGTTGAAATTGGTTAGTGGAATCAAAAGATATATAGAAATGCTCAAATAAAGGTGGGAAGAAAATTGTCAGACTGCAAAACCATAACACTTACCTGGACTTATTCTATTTCCAGGCTCTAAGCTCTGAAACTCTGTACCTAATATCAATGTTAATTTATTCACAAAATCAGAGAACGGTTAAGGTTGGAAAGGACCTCTAGAGATCACCTAGTCCAACCTCTCCCCGACTCCCTCCCCCTCCCACAAACCCTAGTTCCTGGTGCTCTTTCTTGTAAAAGCTGTATGATTGGGTAAGTTTYGCACCATGACTGCAACTCCAGACTTGAGTTTTGCTGCTCCTAACTCTTACCACTAATTCCGCCATCTATATGGATATATTTGAACTAGTGTATATATAAAGGTATACATATATATATATATAGGTTAATTTGCATTTTAATGACACTTCCAATTTCACTGTTTTGTTAGGAGAAGGAATTTCAATACTTCTTAGATCTCCACTAAAGGCTTATCCAAAATTAGTTGCCTGCCAGTTAGCAGCAGTCATGTATGACAAGATTCTCCAAGACTTCTGTGAAGCTCTTCTTGTCACCTCAGTAAAAACAAAGCACCGGACAGGGAGTATCAGCATCTTCACCCCAAATTTCTGACTACCCCAATCTCTGTGACTGGCACATTGGCACAATGTAGTAACACACACTGGGGCACTAGCAACTCACTTCTCTGCAACAGAGGGACTCAGTCTCCTCAAGCTTATCAGCAACAGCTGCAGCTCTTCTCTCATTGGACTACCACACACTTTATCCTAGATGGCAATTGCAGTTCTCCTATTTCTTTGAGGAGTTCCTGCTTGCCCAGCATCAGGAGAGCTGCTATTTGTTGACAAAACTGTGGGTACAGTTTGCAAGCACAGAGACAGYGCCCTGTGTACATGACTAAGTATATAACCTCTTCTCCATCTCTGTTCATGGAATGTGCAGTGAGGGTTCATCTCACCTGCATAGAAGAGATGAAGGTTGAGCACGACAAGTTTCATGCTAACAAGTCGTACAGGTGAGCAAACAAAAAGACTGTGGTATTTCTGTAACATTCAAAAATAAATAAATACTCAGTATAGAACATATAAACCACCCCACAACTGTTGACCTAGACCACTGAGATTGTGCCTCAGCACTGCCTCACAGAAAAAGCACAGATATAGCTTCATATTTTTATTCTCCTCCAGCATGTTCACCAACCTCAAAGATCACAAAAAACATTCAGAACGAGTGAAGCATCATATGCTACACAAAAAAGCTCAGCATTTCACTGTTCATGACAAAAAAAAAGCAGAATACTGACTATATTAGTATACACTGGAACATTTTTAATTCCAAACAAATGCAAGTGGTTTTTCATCTCCTTCATGTATTAATCAATGGTATGGTATAAGCAAACACACAATTAACAGCGACACATKTAGGAAACATAACCAAATGGTGAGCAGTAGTTTTTAAATAAATTTTACCACACACGTTTTTTGAGTTTTTTTGAGTTTTTGCTCAAAATCAAGTATACCCCCAAACAAATGAGAAAACACATTTAACTAATATAATCTTAAATATATGACAATTTCTTCCTAAGAAAAGTGTATCCAAACTAAATCACAAACACAGTCTTTTCTACTTAGAGGAAAAATACTATTTTAACTAGAAGGGGGCATTAAGGCCATACAAAGCAAATAAAATTACAAGTAAAATTCAGTCTAACATATGTAGCTTCATGTAAGTCAAAATATAACCAAAATATAACCTGCTTTTAATAATTCATAAATTAAACATGGTGATTGTTCATAGATTTACTACTAATTTTAAATATCTAGCTCATATTTTACACAGTTTTGGTATCTGAGCAGAACATCTGAAGCAAATATCCCAAGCTAGAGACTCACTCACACTCAAAATCAAAACAAGCATTCTTGAAAATAAATCCTGCATTTCCAATTTTGAGAACATCAAAATAATATACAATGAGCTCATCTTTTTTTAATTTTCCATCGTTTCTAGACTCCATTTTCTAACACTAGATAGGTAGCACTTTTGTATCGTATGTAAACTGAAAAGCACAGTCTACTTACACTACCAAAAATTCAATTTAAAATATATAAGCTATATATTAACACACAAATAGACTTGGATTCTAAGGTATCCAGATCTTAGTAAGTTAATTAATCACTATAAATTGCATGTAGAAGTACCATTGTCTTACAGTATTATTTGACACTACAGTCAATTTAGCCTCAACGCAGTAATATCATCCAACACAATTAATGACTGCACAATACAATCTTTATATTTTACAATAAGGGCATGTAATATGTTAAAACTAGTCGCAGAGGCTATGGCAATTAATCTTATAATTTAAACTAGAAAAAGACYGCAATAATTATAATGTTATAATACAAAAAGAAAAGCTCATGTGTTTACAAATCAGTGCAAATTCAACCTCCTTCCCATTATTTGATCAGTATATTAACATAACTTCCAATTTCTGATGAATATTTATAAAATTATAACTTACATATTCCCAGTTTCGAGATTAAYGGGCATCTTGTAGTAGGAAGTTGTAGGAAGGTAGGTGCCAAATTGTACATATTTGCATATTGCATAAACATGTAATTTTACCATTTTACTGTAATTTACCAATAAACTCCCAAAAATCATCTGTAGCTTATCACATCTCTTATTTAGGTATTGGACAAAGTTCTCTCCCTTAAAAATACTTAAATTCTGTTTTCCAGATAAAAGTTTGAAGTTTTAATGCAAATTGAATATTGCCACAAAATATATATATTTAGATCCTATCTGCACAGAAAACAGGAGGAAATGAGAAGTACCTGACAAGAGTACCCGACAAGTTTATAATTTAAAGTTACAGGGCAGGGGGGAAGGAAATCAGAAATACACAGTGTATCATCAGTTTCAGTTCCCTAAAAATTTCTTCTTCCTATACAGGAGGAAACATAACTCTGCATGTTTCAAGATTATTGACATTCCTTCTAGTACATACAGACTAAGTGGTGTACAGAGAAAACTTATTTCTATTTTGACAGAAGCATTGGAAGCATGGAGAGGAGAGACCACCCGGTGAAAACACTCAAAGCTACACTAATGTAATACTACCAGAAGAAAAATGTAAGTCAAATGCATCCTTTACTCAAAAAAGCCATCCAAAAACAACTTAATGGAAGTTTCTTCCATAAACAGGGATCTGAGTATTATGATTATCCTATCACTAGTAAACATTATTTTCTGAATTTGGAGAGATTCTCAGGGGACACTGAAATTAGAAACAAGAAGACTGTGACTCGTTAACTTTGTTTTCTGAGCATATTAAACAGGACACAATAAGGTAAACTACAACAAATCAGCAGTTATTGCAAATGAAGTTATATACGTAATTGTATGTTTAAATTTTGAAAGTATTTTGATAAGGGTTTGCCAAAACTACAATGACCTAAACATAGTAAGAAGGGGGGGGGGGAAGCCATTAGACAGCAGCATTTATAATTCATTTTTATGATACAGTGTAGAGAGACTTTAACTGTAGTCTATTAATGATTCAATTAACTTTTTACAGTATCTTCACATTTTGGTCATCAGAATCTCCGTTCTCAACCAGTGATAGCAGACTTGCTCTTGTGAGAGTCGATTTTATTTTCCCTATCATCACAAAGTTGGAAAAACTTCTTCACATTAACATTCATCTTTTGCAAACATCTGCAATTATACGGACTCATTTTCTTTGGTTATTTGGTATTTTGGTCATTACCAATAATTATATTATTTATAATATAATATTCACCGCACTCCTTACTTGAAAGTAATACTTACTCCTGTGTTTCAGGTAATTTTTTTGCTTTATTTTACTTCTGTCAACAAGACAAAGCTTTGGTGTTAACTCAAATTGGTTCAGAAAGGGAATCATAGAAGACTGGGTTGCAAACTTATCTTGGTTGATCTAATTTTGCCAAATGGAATAAGGCAGCACCTGCTCCTAGAATAGATTGCATGGCCAGCAGCAACCAAGACACATGCTAGGTTATTCTGCTTGTACAGAACATCAACCTCCAATTTCATTCCAGAGCCATACTGCCTAAAACAGAATATCAGACCTGGTTTACTAAGAAGCTTCTGAAACAGAAGTTTAGCTTCCTCACTCCAGCATTCTCCTTTGGCAGGAACAGTATCACATAAAGAGCAAGAGTATGCCAAGCGTGGTAAATAAGACAGATTTTCCGGAAGAACTTTTAGTTTATGGATATCCGAGTAGGGGATACTTTTCAGAAAGCCATAATCAATGAATGTGAGAACAACAGACTGGCTTGACACTTCACTAATTTCTGCTCTGTTCCACTGCATTTCTCGTCCAAGCTTGATCTTGATTAAGCAGCCAGCACCAGGAGCCACAAGTTCTTTTGGCAAAGCTGGCAGGTTATCAGGRAGGTCGGAAAGCAGCAGAGACAAGTTCTTCATATATTCAAATAAGCCTTCCAACTGAATGCAAAAGTTTGAAGGATCAGTAACTGTAGTTGCAAATCCAGGATACCTTTTGCCACTCTGCAGTAACATCCACGTAACTGAATTTATCCTGAATGATGTAGCAAACRCTTCACAGTTTGTATTACTGAATTGTTCTGGTCCAACAATGATGTTACCAGGAATTAAGAGTCGATTCAAATATTCCAAAAGTAGAATTTCTCCTATTAAAATCTCTACTTCCCACAGATGAGAGGATTCCAAATATCTCAGAAATAAGATTCCTACTTCATGATCTAGGAATACATTTAGTAAATTGACAAATGGAAGTCTATTTGAATTTTTACACCAAACCCATTTACAAGGGACAGCTTGTTTAGGAATACTTTTTATTTCATCACTGAGCATCTTTGCATAATTTAAGGGCACCATCTCAGACTTGCCACAATCCATGAAAAAAACAAGCATTAACCTCTCTCTGCTAAATTTCTTTATCACTTTTGATCGATACCACTTTAAGTTCCTTTTAGATTTTGTCATGCATTCCAATCCTTCCTTAATATTATCCATTGCAAGCAAGCAATTTCTTTCTGCTTCTTTGACAAGCATTACATTTAAATCATTGAATACCTGCAAATTTCTAAGCAGCTTCACATGAAATCTTCCACATCCTGAAACATTAATTATTTCTGCTGTTTCTACCTGTCCAGGATTTATATCTTGAAGAGGAACTTTCAACTGTGCTTTGCAAGCATTTTTTGTCCCAACAGCCTTAACTTTACTTTGAACCCCTAAACTATTCCTCAATCTTCTGTCCTGAGAATCAGTATTTGTAATCAGAATTTGTTTTGATGGGTTTTCTGGATGATGCATTGCTGTATTTTGCAACCTTGTTCTGTGTTTTTTCTGCAGCAGGACATCGGACATAGATTTCCCATCACAAATTATATCTACTTCCCATTGCTCTCCAAGTTTTTGCAAGAACTTGCAAGTGACTGGCTTGCTATTAACTTCTTTCACAAAAAAGGAAATATTTTTATTTTTCCAGTTTTCATCAGCAGTACTCTTTACTCTGCTAAGCAAACATGGAATACTGAGCCTTGGCAGTGTTAAAAACTTTGCCTCAATCCTGTAGATCTTTGATGAGCTTACAACTGCTGTATTGCCATAGTCAATAAACTCTACCTCAAAGGAGCTTTCTGATTTCATAGTTTTAATAACTGCCCTATAAAAAAAACAATCAGTAGAATATTCTGCTAAAACAACATCCCCTACCATGAGCCCACCTAAGTCATGGTTATGACCTATATTCACTATGCTTTCATTTAACTCTTCTGCTAGTTGAATTATAAGGTTTTCTTCCTCTGCAAGATGAATATGGAAACTCAATGGACTATTTACATGAGAAATATACCCTGCTGCTTCTGAATTCACCTGAATATCACGTTGAGGAAGACTGGTTAATTTAGCTATACCTTCTTCACTCCTTTCCTGCTGACCTGTACAGTCTAACCTTTCAGTAGTTTCAAAGGGATCACTTGCAAGTATGTGCTTTATATTTAAAGTAGACTGACACAACGAGTGAGAAGTMAGCTTTTCATCTACAGGTTTCCCTTGTGTCAGAAAAGCATTGACACTATTTCTAACAGCTGGTTCTTCACTATCTTGGTAAATCATCAATTGCAAGGGGTTGCTACACATTATCTGCTCTTCATCTTCAAATTTTTGCCTACTATTTGTCTGGCAATACCCCTCATCCACTTGATTTTTCACTTCAGTTCTCAAACTATTTCTTTCAGGATCTTCCACACTTAGTTTTTTTGTTTCTTGGTAACTTGTTATGTGGGGTAGCACTCTGTAATTTCCAATAAACTGTTCTGTATAATTTTTCACAAGTGCCAATTCTTCCATTATTTTTTCTCTAATTTTCTGACTTACTTGGAGCTGTCCATCATACAACTCCACAGCAATCCGGCCATCTGGTTCTCTGGATATAATTACAGCCTTCAACAGTTTACCAAGGAAATTCTCCTCAAACCATCTATTGACTTTTATTGGAATTTCTGTCTCCTTAAGATTTGAAAGACAGCATTTAATAGCTTGCATGGGTGTTAACAGCAGGTCAGTGGCACACTCAGGAATAGGCATCAACTGGTCTCTCTCTACCATATGCTCATTTCCAAAATCCACAAAATTAACTAATAAATAGGATGATGATGCTGTAGGAAAAGCCAAAGCTCTATAAAAGAGACCATCTTCAAAATATCTAGCTATGCATAATCGTGTATTGTTAGTATGTTTCGCTTGCTTTGGCATTTTACTTATTTCACTAACCTTCTTCATCAATGCTTCGATAGTTTCAGTGTTTCGATTAAGCTGACAGTAGAACTTTAAAGGACTATGTACATGAGTTATATAAACCTCTTCCTCACTTCCGATTGTCATGTTAAAAGATGAGTAGCAAAAGCTGTACAGAGAACTCAAAGATGCATGTTTTCTCAGTGAAATATATTCAGGCTGGGTGATGTGACCTCGCTCTCTTAGAAATTCTTCTGCACTAACCAATGGTGTCTGTAAGTCAACAATATTATGCAAGCAGTTTGAACTTACAAGTATTAGAGCACAAATGATACAAATCAGTGGTCCTTTTGAAGCAGAAATGAAGTCCTTGAAAAGTTTACACATCTCTTCAGACCAATTAAGTATGCTAGTCTCCAAGGGTCCATTTCTAAGACTACATCTAAACGCTTGACTTTCCAGGGCTAGGAAGTCTGGAAGAATAGCCTGAATATCTTTAAGTAAGACTCTTTCACGATTACCAAAGTCTACAAAAACCACCTCAACTTCATTTGCAGATACTTGCTGCACAACAGTTCCTCTGTACCACCTCCCATCTTTGGGACATTTAACAACACAGGCAGCCTGACCAGTTTTGTACGGACTGGTGTGTACTTTATAGTAAGCCTGAATTTGTTCCATCAAGTTATTCAGCTCTGGCAGTTTGCTTTGCAACTGACATGAAAAATTTGCTGGGGAATCAACGTAAGAACATACCACCTCAAAGACAGCTCCTGGTTTAAACACAAATTCTTTATAAGAAATGTTTTCCTCTGGTACTAATTGATGCCACTGAGAAATACCCTCTCGTCCAAAATAGGACAGCAAAACAGATTCTTTCAGCACAGGAGTCGCACTTAATTTTTCACCTTGAAAGATCTKCCTATTTCCTGATGCTTTATTTTTATGTTTATTACAGCTGCCCTGTGCGCATTTGCATCTTTTYTTAGGCTTGCGGTGATTCAAGACTTGGGAATTTTTTGCCAGATTTGGAAGAGATTCAGGTTTTTCCTCCCAGTATTCAGCATATCCGGCCTGAACCATACACATGGTAACATTACACTCTTCCAAACCATTCATACGCTGTGCATTTACAATATACTTGTTGTTTTGCTTTCCAACTACATGAAGCAGAATTGCTTTGTTAAACACAATTTCTTTGAAGAAATCAGTTTCCTTTTTAACCCACACATCCTCAGTGGGCAATGTGCATGCAAGGGCACAACACATGGCTAAAGCTGGTAAATCAGAAAACTCTGGAAGTAATGTTTTCACATCACAATAGGGWACTGTATCTGTATTTCCAAAATCCAAAAAGTAAACAGTAACATTGACACAAAGCACTTCAGTGACAACACCCCGATAATAGCACATATCTTTGCTATATCGAGCACAGCACAGTAATCCAGGTTCTGGGTTTTTAAGGACCTTGTCATCACATCCACATTTGTTATACACATCTTCAATTTTTTCCATCAAGGCTTCAAATTCATTCCGATATTCACTTGTTTGAATCCAGAAGTTTGAGGGATTTATTACATAAACCACAAAACCAACATAGGAAGAATTAACTTTCATTTCTACTCTTTTGCAGTGGCTTGAAAAAGAGTGATCATATTCTGTTAGGCAATTTGTCAGTTTATTTCTAGTAGAATTCTTAAACCAACTTTGGTTCTTATCACATGTTTTGTAGTTTACATTAATCCTTGTCATCTTTGCATCAGGAGACACATACAAAGCAGCTGCCTCATTCAATTGTTCTGCATACATAGTATTCTTTCCAAGGTTTTGTTTTTGCAGTGTGACATAATACAAGTGTTTACTAGCATTAAATAAATCAACACGGACATACACAGAGGTTTGTTCAATCAAGGTCTGTATAAATTCTTTCAGCTGGAGTTTTATTACTGCTTCATCCTGATTCTCAAAACAAGACAGTGCACAAGGAAATGAAACCATTGGTAAAGACATGAACTCTTCTTTAAGCTTCCAAACACAACTAGATGGCACAGCTTCAGTATTGCCATAATCCATAAACCAGACTTCCACATGCTCAGGGAGAAGCTGCTGTATCACTCCTCTATGCCATTGTCCGTTTTGTTTTTTGGCAGCACAAAGTAGCCCTAAGCTATCCAATGACGTATTACTTTCTCCACTCATAGCTTCATAGTACAAATGCATTGCTCCTGCCAAATCTTCTAGTTCTTTCTGCCACTTCTGTATCTGACAGTAAAACTTACTTGGAGTTATTGCAACTGTTATTTTTACATTTTCTTTACTGCCAACAGGTAGAAAGGGCAAAAGGTCACCAGGAACTGGACGAAAATATGATGGTTTCTCAGAACTGCTAAATGTAAATAAATCCTGGACTGCATAGTTGTGTTTTAACAATTGTGGCATTTGCTTACGAAACATTTCTTGGGATAAAGCTTTTAATGTTTCAACAATAAGACAAAATGAATCTCCATTGATAAGTTTTCCTAACCGCAGTTCAACAACATCACTAATGACCTTTGACACTTCCAGAATAAACAGCTGATCTGGTAAAACAGCTTTCACACGACCTGCAATCTGTAGTCCAACTAGAGATGAAAAATAGTTCATAGCTTTTGGACCCCATTTTTCCCCAAGAGGAAGTATGTTTGCGAAAACTCCATAAACTATCTTTGGGGGCAGCTGAAACAATTCTCCACAAGCAGAAGCGATATGTATTTCATCGACCATCAATACTTGCCCAATGTCTATAAGAAAGACCTCACAGATACTTTCTTTCTTGTCCAAAACTTTTCCTCTGTGCCATTTTCCATCTGAGTCTTCCACCAAGCACAATCCACCAATATCAACATTATTCTGAACTTTGAACACACGTTCTATTTCGCTTTGTAATATGTTGTAGTCAAATTCACATCCCTCCTTATATTGACCCTGAAATGCTACTAGCAAACACTCTGGATCGCATTCTGTATGAGTTATCTTCAGATGCATATCCGAATTTTTTGGTGAGGGAGTCAAAGATTCCATTCTTTCTGCAAGGCAAAGAAGTAAGATCAGTCTTATGATCTTCTATATTTTTTCTATAATAACTAATTTCTTACATGAAGTTAGTTTGCAAAATGATTTAATACAATATTGTTACATTTCTGGGTAAACTGGCTACTAAGCATTTAACAACTGTATTTGTGTAGGTGGGATACACTTGGCAAAATTCTCTCTTTGTAAAGACATGCAAAGGCAACATCTGAAAAATGGTATTTCTGGACTAGCTCTTGTGGTACAGTCTGATTTTATCACCTGAGAAAATAGTTCAGTCAGRAAGCGGTTCTCAAAAGGTCAAAGCAAAGCCAAGCACTATCTCAGAGAGGTGGAGAAAAGACTAGAAGGATCTCTGTATTTCTGCTCAAAGAAAAGGCAATTTGTGATATTTATCAYAAAATTTATCTCTGCTAGTAATGCAAATGGATCTTCTATCTATTTTACCCTGGAATGGATTCTTCCAAGCTTTAGAGAACTTTAGGATCCATCAGTTATTTCAATGGCTATTTCCTTCAATGCAGAACTATTCAGAGTTTTATGACACTTAGACTCACAGCTATAATGAAACTATTGGTACATGTAGCTAAAGTACTTTCAACATATTTCTTTCCATTTCTTTTTAGTACAGTAACTATCAAGGAATCCTACTAACCCTGTTTTTTCTCCATGCATCACTTTTTCAAATCAACCACATTTAGAGCTCTACAGTTTGCCATTTACTTAATCTGACTGAATTACACTATTATGTTGAGCTGTATTATGTTGTAAGCTTTCATAATTACAAGGACATAAAGAACATTGTCTGTGTCAGGCATGTTTGCAGTGTCCTAACTAACAACTGAAAAAATGCATTTTATAATGTGTTAACTCCTGGCATTTTGTAAGATTTTAATTGACAGTGTAAATATTTTCAGATCCTGTAAATACTGCTCAAACCTTCACTGAAGATTAGGTCTTCAAAATAAGCTTCCAATACTATCTGAATTTGAACTCTTTCACAGAACCATGACTACACRTTGGTTATAAAGAATACCCACAACTTAATCAAAAAATTGTATGAAATAAATCAGTACTCTAATCAGTGGTTAGGGCTGTCAAATGCAAAGAGAGCGGATCCACAGACACTGCTAGACAGGACAAAACATAGAATTTCTAAAGTATATCTAATGATGAARGTGAAGCTTTCATTTTCAACTAAAAGATACTAAAAGCCTTCCTCAATCTGCAATTCTTTGAAGGAATTAGTGACAGCTCTCCTCCTGTATGTGCATACATACACAGCGGCTATCAATAATACAATTCACCCTCCAAGCTGAATATAGATTGCTATCCTTTACTTTTACAAAATKTAAGATTTTACTCCAATAGTTAAACTCAGCAAAACATTTTCAACTTCCTACTAAAAGCAGTATGAAACTCGTATCGGGCAAATAGCAGACTAATCAAACAATACAGCTTCTCCCTTTCCCCTAAAAAGAAACAGGAAAGAGAATTCCACCTGTTTTATGAAAGAAAGTTACCGTCTTCAGGATTGTCTGGCTTTAGGTAGCTTCCAAATAATGGTGTTGATTTCAATGACTAATTTTAATGACCAATTACTAAAATTACTTGCCAGCAGTCTCTTGCTTTCCTTGTATAAGGAACAAATTCTTAAATGAGCTTAAATATAGCTTTAAGGGCCCAAAAGAAGCACCTAATTATTGGAGAGATTTAAACCTTAGGAGTAACACCACTGGTTCTTCCTCAACTATTTCTTCCACCACTGGTTCTTCCTCAACTATTTCTTCCACACTAAAACTAACTTCTGGTTGCAGAAACACATTTAAAAAAAAAAAAAAAAAAAACACCCTTTTGCTTTACACATCATCATTTCTGCCTATTAGGAGAACTCTCATAGAACCACCACACAGACACATTTCTAGATCTTACAAAAGGAGGCTCTCCCTTTTACTCACCTGCACTGCAGTTATGGCTTATGCTTTCAGAAACTTGGCCCCTGCCTACTCTCTCTACCAGCTCTGCATCTCCCTACAAAATAAATATCAAAATAAAATACAAAATAAAACAAAATCTTTGKTGTCTTTCTCTAAATGCTCCTTGTTCCCAGGACACAAATCCTGCAACAGTTCCTCATATAGAGTTTAATAGCAGGGTTAAGGTTTCAAAAGACAAAATATTAAAGCAAACATTTTCCTAAACCTGCACACAGGGGCAAGGCCTTTCTCTCTCTACTGCTCAAACTTTTGTTTGCAGCGCTTCAGTTAGACAAAATCAATGGCTTACTTCACACATCACCAGACAAGCAGATTTACAGCACAAGCCAGACTTCCCAACAAAATTAAAGGCAGGATGCAACTAGTAGTTTAAAGCATTTGTGCTAACTGACACAAAAAGGCTGTGTGACGCTCTCATAGCGTAGACTCAAAGGACAAGACCAGTTCTATGCACAGCGGGACTCAAACCGGGGACTCACAGGGCCTCCCACCACTGGGCGAGACTCGAGACCGCGACCCTCGAGCTGCAGCAAACGCCTCCTTACCGACCACAGGCGACACGTAAGAGCMGAGACACCCCGAACACGACGGCTTCACAGCGCCTCCCCACCGCGCCGGACTCGGGACGAAGCRCCACCCGCGCCCACTCCACGCGGACAAAATGGCGGCGCGAGGAAGAGCCTTCAGGCGCCCGCAGCTCCTTTGGCGCCTTTTCCGCGGGGGCGGGATCTGGGGTTGATTGATGGAGCGCCGCAGCACGTCCAGCCAATCCGCGCGGCGCAGCCGAGCGGGAAGGCGCCGCCTCCATCTTGTGCCGAGGATGGCCGGGTGCGAAGCGCTGGTGGTGGGCGCCATTTTGCAGTTCTGCAGGTAGGTGGCGCTGATAAGTTGGTTTTTCCTGCAGGTTTGTGAGTTTTATTGATCTTTATTGTTTCATTTTCGTCCATCAACGCGCCTATGATAGAATGTGGGTTACTGAATCTTTTGGAGTTGTTTAACAAGGGTTTAGGATGTCTTCTGTTTGTTTCCCCACCACTAGGAGGGCTTTTTCCAGGCTGGAGCTGATTATATCTCAAAAAGAGGTGTAAGCTGATTATATCTGTAAAAAGAGGTGGCTGCAGTGAGGAAGCATGGTATGGATAGGAGATGTTAACTCCTGTGAAAATGTTGTAAGAGTCTGGTACCTGTATTTACTTTATTTTATTTATTTATTTATTTATTTATTTATTTTTGGAATAAGTGCATACAGGTGTGATAATTTCCGTGGGTTAATCTTGACTTTTTATGGAGTTTTAAAACTGGTAGGAATTGATGTATCAGTTACACCAGGCAAGTTTGAAAGAGAGGAAAGCTGCCTTTGCAACATCTACTTGTAGTAATCTTACCCCAGAACAGCTATTGCTAACTGTTATTGCACATGTATTTTATGGTCAAAGTAATAGCATGCCAACTTTTAGAAGAATTACCCCTGAAATTTAAATTTTCGTTTGTTTGTTTGTTTTCAGTTAAACAGGCATATCAGTGGTGATGATGAACCTTTTGATAACAGTGTCTTGAAACCCCCCCAAAATGAGCTGCTTTATTGGTAAAMCTAGTGCTTTGTTTTGCTGTGCAGAATGTCCAGTGTATTCTTGCAATAGGCAGTATAATCCACCTACTGGCAAGTTACTTAATACTGAATTTTGCCAAATGTTTTATTTCTCTRAGAGAAAGTAAGGGTACACATAATAATCATGAACTGACTGTTTGTTTACGCTGTTCTGTAATATAAGGTGTTAATGTCCTGTTCACTTTGTCTGTGTGCTAGCTGTTTGGGGCTCTTTTCAGTCCCAACTGTGCAGTGTGTGCAGCTAAGGGACCTTGTCAGCCTTTTATGTAAAAGATCGGAACATACTCATCATTCTTTCAATAAAAGAAGTAGAATACCAGTATATTTAGTATAAAAATAATCTAATCAGAACCTTGTTATAGTGAAATTGGCTCTTCTGTAAGGTATTCTGAAGATGTAGACTCTCAGATTTCACATGTCGAGAAATTCCATGAAACAAATTAGGATCAGTTTGTAAGAAGGGAGAGTTAGTGCCTTGCTCTAGTAATTTAGTGATTTCAGTGATTTTGCATGATTTAGTGATGCCTAAGATTGGCAACTCAGGGATGTCCTGTGCCAGGCAAGGCAAGTCTTAAGCTTCGCAATATACCAAATATTACCTGGATATGACTGTGCTTTATCCCTGTAATTCAAGCTGAAGCCAGTCTTACTGGTCTTCCTGCTATTCAAAACCCACTTTTGAGGGCACAGTGAGGGCATTATTTTTTTTTTTTTTTAATGAAGCAAAACATATATTTTTCTATTCAAATATTACAATGCTGATAACAGCAGTAATATGATAATCTTATGATTGGAGCAGTAAGAAGTAGTTTATCTCAGCCTAAGTTTAAAAGCTATCTGCCCCGTCCTTGCAGAGTGCTTTGAACCTGTGCAGTTATCACAGAATCACAGAATGTTTAAAGTTGGAAGGGACCTTTAGAGATCATCTAGTCCAACCCCCCTGCTACAGCAGGGACACCAAGAGCACAGGGTGGCATCCAGGCAGGTTTTGAAGACCTGTGGAGACTCCCTGTAGAGATACTGAAACATTAAGTCAAAGATTGGTGTAAATGGCAAGGGCACTCATATCCTAGTCTAGACACTTAAAAGTAGTCTGCAGTCAACTTAGAGTACTAGCTTGGCAGGTGATAAATGTGTTTGCCTTGCTTTGAGCAAAGGAAAAAAAAAAAAAAAAAAAAAAAAAAAAAAAGGACCAACATTGCAACCAGTAAGATATATTAAAAAATACAGATCATAAGAAGATGGGGATGTCTTCTTGAACTGAGGGATGAAGAAGGCTTTACAACTTCATCCCCTTTATAGTGTTTCCATTCTGGATTGTTTTAAACAGCTGAACACTCATCATGCAGGACAGTGTGGTGACTGGAATGGATCCCATTCTAAAGCAAATGACTTTCACTATAAATCATGTAAAGATCCAAACTGTTTTGATTCCAGAAGGGGAGAGAAGCAGAATTTGACCCTACCTTCTGCTTTTAATCGCCCCAAATTTTCTGGAATCTGTTACTTAGTGTTGCTATGATAGTTTCTGAATATAATACTGTGATAAAAAGTGGATTTTTTGTTATACTTTTTTTTCTTACTTAGGAGGGGTATACAAGTCTCTCATAACAAAACACTTTGGAGTTGTCCCCTACAGGATTTGGTTATTGCATCACGACAGAAATGTTCATGGCCCAAGGAGTTGATAGTTCTTGGCTGAGTTCCAGCCCTTCAACTTCTGAGTCTTGTGCAAATGTAGAAATACATCAGTGTTTTCTGATTGCCAGGGATGTTATTTGTTGTGCTTTTTTAAAATTTTTCAAAAAGACATTGCAGCGTTCTGCTCCATACCATTTGTGATTGCTCTTTAAATAGCCTTGAAATTGAAAATACATGTATCCTAGAGGTGGATCCTACAGGAGGAATCCTGTAGGTATCCTACAGGAGGAATACAAGACATTATCAAATTTTGAAACTGAGGCATGAAAACATCAACAAAGATAATGATAAAGGGATCATTTTAAGTGATAAAATGTGCATGAGAGGAGAAGGCATAAAAACAATCACATAATTCTATTTAGCTCCTCCCTAGGAAAGCAGTGCTTGAAGAGAGGAAACTCACAAACGTTTCACACCACAAGCCCTGTATATCACTGTTTATTTTTCTCCTGAGGTCAGCCCAGAAGTTTTGTTGCCTATGTAGTTATCAACAGAATTAAACCAATTATCTCAAAACAAAAAAATCTGCACTTTTTCCTTTTTTTTTCCGTGAAAGCGTGTTAATTTTTGTTTGATAATTTGAGCAAGAACCACTAGGTGGCAGGAGCAACCACAAATTTAGTGAGATTCTTAGCAATACACTTGCATTATTCTGGTAGAAGGAAGCAGCACAGCAGCACTTAAATCAGTCTGACCTGAAATATGAGGGGGTGTGTGCCAGAGTTTGACTAGAAGAGTCATTACACTAATTACCCCATTTGAAATCACTTGACATGCTTTCAAGTAACTTGAAAAAAAATTATATATCTATTTACTCAAGATCTCCTCAAAATTTGATCTTAGATATTCTGCTACATCATGCATTACTCTCATGACCATAGTATTTTTAAAATTTATATTGATATTATTGCTGATAGGAAGTTAATCATTGTCAGCAGTTTACATTATCAAAAAGCAGTGGGTGGAAGGTGTTCCTGATGTACTTTTATCAGAAGACTGAAGTTACTGCCATTGCTCTTACTTAAATTGCACGTAGTCCTTTCCAATGGCTGTAACTTTGAGAGCACTTTTATAATATGAGAAGATATTCTATTTTACATGTGAAAGTCACAAGTCACAACTGTGACTTGTCATTGAACCACGGGACAAAGTAGAAGATGGAATTTCCATTAATAGGGATCATCCTAAACTGATAAATTTTGCCATAGCAAGTACACGACAACACCACAACATAGCTGTGCAGGTACAGTCTGGTGATTAATGGTGGGGCTGGATTCCTCTCCAGGGCAGCCTTCCTGTTCTACATGGGATAAGTCATGTCACCGTGTCGTGACTTGGTGACTACATGTCAGGCCTATGGCATTGAGCTACTAAGTTCCTGCATTGCAGTTTTACCCCATTAACCCCTGTTTGCTGAATGACGTAGAAGAATCTCAGGCTCTTTCACATTAGTAAATACTGTGGCACAATCTGTAAAGCAATTGGTACTGATGATCCAGCAACCATATCATATTCATTTTAAGGATGGGAGGATTAGTTCAGCCTCGCTTTAGTGTGGTTAGTATGGTTGGGTGGAACGCTTGCTAGTGTTTGAAAGGTGTTTCTTGTGTTAGTTTCATTCCAAAAGTTGCCAGTTCACGCACTCAGTGATAGCTCTGCAATGCAGAACAAGTGTGGTAAGTTGGGATGGTCAGGTGTATTTCAGGAGAAATACAGTGCTGTTAAGAACTAAATCTAGCATAGAATTGCCTAGAAGGAAGCTACACTGATGACATAAATGGAAAGTTTCCAGCCTGTCAATGGCAGCACAACAGAAAAGGCTAATGGAAGGCCAAAGGGTTGTATTCTTCCTTAAGCCCTTCGGTAAGACCTTTTGAAAGTTACTTTATAATAGTTGTACTTAGATCCATACAGAAGAAGGAGCAGCCACATTCAGAGTAGAATTCTAATTTTTACAAGTAAATATTTGTATTTCTAATAGGAATATTACAGATTCAAAATTTTTATTTATATATTTTTATTTTATATTGTTATATTTATTTTTTCCCTGAGAGGAAAAAGTGGAATTGCATGTACAGTTGCAATTCTATCATTCGAAGTATTGAATACTATTTCTGATGAGTGGTGGAAGACTCCATTGCAGGTAGTGATGGTGGGTGATCTGAGTTGTGAGTCATGGAAATGCAGGAATTAAGAGGTGAAAAACGACATGTTAAATCATGTAGTTGTCTCTGAAGAGACAAACGGAATGATCTAATAGGTTTTTAAAATTATTCATTTCTACGGTCCATGTCAGGTAACTAAGTTTTGGCCCAAATCTATAAGCTGTATGTGACTGAAGGACCTTAGCATCTCTCAGAGCTCAGTGAACGCAGAGAGCATTTACAAGGATAAACATTTCTGATTCTGCGGACCTGCTAGCAATTGTATGATTATAATTTACGTACACTGAAAATCTTAACAAATCTTTATGTGATTGTTACACATCACGTTAAAAATCAGACTTCCTGCTGCCTTAACAAAGAGGTTTTTGGCTTGAGTAATGGCTGTGCATGGGTTCACTGGATGAATAATGCTAAAGGAACACAATCTTACCTGAAATCTCTACATAATTCTCATTTAAGCATAGTACACCAGAAATTAAAAAGGCTTTGATTTCTTCATCTCATAGTTCGGATCTGTAGTACGTAAATGTCTTTTTAATTCAGGAATGTTGAGCATCTCTTATTCCAACTGTAGCAGTGCTCAGCATCTTTTAGAAGTTGAGATCTGTGGCTTAAGCTAGTCCCTCCCTCCCTCCCTTCCTTCCTTTCTCCCTTCCTTCCTTCCTTCCCTCCCTCCCCCCCCTTCAGTGTTAATCATTATATCCATCTTGTTAAATATTTTACGTCTTGTCTGTTTACAAACAGAATGAATTCCCTCAAACTGTTTTCTGGCATTTGTCGTTGGTCATTTGCATGAAATGTGAAATCACTATGCAAACAAAGGCAATGGTCATTGCAATTTGTGCTTGCTTTTCAGACTTGAGGCAGAACCTGTTATTTCACACTAGCATTTTTGGATGTTTCTCTGCATGTGTGTAATTGTTCTTTCAATGACAGTTCTGTTTTTAATGAATTACCTAATTCTACTTGCACATGGGTATAGATAATGTGCTGTCAAATACCTGCATGTGTAAGTTTACTCAGTGGAATTAGTTTAGAAAGGACTTTTAAAATGCAACACTTAAATCTTTAACTTCTCTCTTCTAGGTATAGAAGTTTTTCACTGCAGCATACAGTGAAAAACATTTCGGCATGGTCTTTCAGACAATGTACTGGAAAAGTTTGATATACTACAGTAATTTTAATTGCTGCAGGGTGATGATCCATCTTTGGAATTAAAACACAGGGTTTTGTCATCACATGTATTAAAGGGGCAGAGGCAGGTTGAAAATCACACCACCACTTGGGGAAAATTCTGTCCTCATTGAAGTCAATGGCAAAACTTCCATTGACTTCACGGGGGCCAGGATTTCACTCTACATATTTAAGGAAAAAAATAGTCTTACATGTGTTACTAATACTGTGTGGAAAGTGAAAAACAGAAAGATTTTCAGAATCTGATGGACTTTTTATTATTTGTGCTGTGGATTGATTTTTGGCTGGAGCAAAAAATGATAGATTGGTAATTTTCACTTTAAGGATCCAATTGCACAAATTTGCACAAGTGAATCCGTATGCCTTTTACAGTCTCACCAAATTTACTCAACTGGATCTCACTGAATCTGTGAATTTGATTGTAAAATCAGGGCTTGTAAGCATCCAATATGAGGGTAAAGCAACTGGAAGATAGAATGTACTCAGTAGCATGACATTTCTTTTGTTGTTGTTTGAAATTCACTCCCATTTGACCCAGAGCTTGGCTATATTCAGGAAATTATGTAAGTCGCACCTCTTAGTCCAGACTTTGTGCTAAGCTCTCTTCCCAGCATTCAGTCTACTCTAAGTTTTCCCATCTCTGTCATGTAAAGTGGTATTTTTGGGCAGGTGGAGATTTCTGCTCCATATACTTTACTTTTACTTGCAATTTTACTTTACTTGCAATTGAAACCATGTGAAACACATTCAGGCTTTGAGTTTTAGTAGCTCTGAACTGCGTTGGTGTAAACCCTCTTGCTGTTATGCTCCTCATGGATGTGCTGGGGTTTTACCTGAGTATTATACCTTGGTTTCCAAATAGCTACATCTGTACGAGTGGCTAAAACTGCTGAATCAACAAAGTTCCAAACATTACCATATGGATTTCTATGTAAATTCCTTTAAATGCTTTCTCTGTATATAGATTTCTTTATAAGGTAAGAAGGAATGTTCTCTACTAAGAAATAATAAGGCATTACTGGATATTGTTAAAAAAGTGTTTGGCTTCTATGTTTAGAATAGATTCCAAATATTTAGACAGTTAATAGTCTTTGAAATAAGCACATTTCCAAGGGCCGGTTTGTGTTCCGAAGTACAATCCATATATGCCAACAAGTGAAATTCATTGTATAGTTCTTGTACTTCACTGATGAGAGTTTGTGTCACGAATGTACTGCACTTCTAGGAGAGAGCTGAGAGCAGCGTTTAGATACTGTTGATGTTTTTTGATCATAGATGGTGTTGACCTACTAAGCTTGCTGCAGCTGCATCAACAGTGTCAAACATTAGATCCATAAACGAAACCTTACTTATAAAATATGTTCATACACTAATACATTACAGACATTAGTTGTCTTCTTCCGTGAAGAAAAATACAATGATGATAATGTAGTGTGAAACCTGAATGCTTTTTAAAATAGGAGGTTGTAATAAAAAGGGATCTCGTGGTCAGTCAAGTTTGGTCCATTCAACAGCCATCTTACATGTGACTTAGTCCTTAGTCTGCAGTCTTCATTGTAGGATTTCGGGTTTATTTTTTTTTCCCCCTCAATTCTGCTGCATTTGGAAGGTGTTTCAGATACAAAGTGTGGTGGCAAAAAAATGAAATACCTTTAACCTACTGGATATTTCCTTATTATTTTTAATACAACAAATAAAAATGTATAAATTGAATGTATAGTTGTAATTCTTTTTTATTTAAGGAAGGCTCCTGCTTTTTTAACTCTAGCCTAGGATGAGTGTTATTAAACTGCCTATATACATCAGTGAGAAAATATCTGGTAGTTCTCTTTACAGTCTAGCTTTTTGTCTGTTAGGTTTGATTGCAATATACTTTTAACTATTCTGAGTACTCCCAGTTCATGAAAACTGCTTGAGATTGTTCAGTTGGCCAATGTGTTTGTAAATTGATACATAGTTTAGAAATGATGCTTTTTTTTTTAAGACAAAGCAGCTTAAACTATGTTTATTACAGTTGGAGATTCTCAACTTTCTTGAAATTATCTTTTATAACTGCCATGACACTTTCTGAGGATGAAGATAATCTTTGCAATGTCTGCATGTAAACTTTAATAATTTTTTTTTTATTTTCTATTTTATGAGAATGGAAGATATTTATTCATAGGTAAGTACTACAATCTTGCATCTTTCTTGAATATATTACTTCCCAAACACTGCTACATGTTTGACTTTGCCGGAAGCTAGTTCAAGCTTCAGACAGTTCTTGTGAGTTGCACAGTAAATGCTTTTACTTAAATACAAAAGATGAAGTTGAGCATATAATGCTCCTTCTATAGACTGAGCTGAAGCAAATGTTAGCAGTTGTGAAGTAACTTCTTTAATTCCAAGTAGATTTTCCAATCCAGAAGTCACAATTTTGATGACTCCTACCATTCTTCATAAATTGAAGATTAATTCATGCTCAATTTTTGTTAATTAGAAGCAAACAAACAAAAAAGGCAAGAGACTTCATTACGCTTTCCATATTTGAAATATTGCAAAGTTGTCTCTCAAGTCTACATTTAAATAGTTTGTTCTGGCATTTGTACATATTTTAAGTATAAAGAGGAAAACTGTCTCCTGAATTAGCTTCAGTAGGGTCCAGCTGGTCTGACAGTGTAAAGTCAAGATATGAGCAAAAAGGGAGCAGTTTGGTAGAGTCATGCTGGCTTTGTAAAAGTAAATAAAACGGTGCCAGCGCATAGATATCAATCATTTGTGGTATTGGATTATTTGACTAATCTTTAGCATGGTTTTGACCTGAGCCAACAAATGCTATTCCAAAATTTCCTGAGCATGATTACAACCTAGGTCAGGGACCATTTCCAATAGATAGTTTGGATAAAGTCACCCTGTTAGAAAGTAAGGAATTAATAATAAGGGTGAAACCAGATTATACCAATTGGTCTCCGAGGAGAGTCCCAGATGCTGTTTATTTTTTCAGAACAAACATAGCCTTTTTGTGTTGTCTCATAAAGACCTGACTTTGTTGAGCAGGGTACACAGTAACTTATCTAGGCATTTCATTGGAAAATAAGTTACACTGTCACTGCCCTGACTAATGTGAAAGAAGGGTTGTTAAAAATAGAAGTTACTCAATCTATGCAGCGGGCACATCCACAGTAGAGAAAGCAAATTCCCTCTTGTCCAAACAAAACTGATTTATATCTTAATTGAAATGTAGTTGCTGCAATTTGCTAGATTATATAGGAGAATGCAGAGGCAACTGGAAAAGGTAGGAGGAGCACAGGGTGGTCACAGTCAAACGGTCATAGTGGTTCCTGGGACGAGTCTTTTTCTTTCATGTATTCTGTGTCAGGGTGATCTTTCAGATGAATGGGTCAGGGTGGTCTGAAGTTGAGCATTACCTGTTGATCTGAACTCTAACGTGTTTACTTTGAATAATTCTTATCATTTGTTCCCCTAAGAATTACACAACACTCATTATCTCTGAAGAGTCTTACCAGGAATCTTTTGTAACAGTAAAATATATTTCTTGCCCTTTTAACTGTATTTCTCCTTTTTTCGCCAATTGACAAAATATGAAGTGGTTGGAGATTTGGGAATATATAGCCAGCAAATTAAAAATATGAGGAGCAACTCTATAAATATACAAGCTTAGCATGGGTAAACAAGGCAGAAGATAGGATTGCACAGGCTTAACCATGGGTTGTACAATTGCTTGGAGGACTGTTGGCCTATACCAGCTGCTAACCTGCTCTGACATCCACAGTATCCAGGCAGTGTATTTGGTGTTCATTTAAATCATTCTTCATTGCAGTCACACCTTAAATTTCAGTGGCAGCATACACGAGAGAACAGCTGCTATGAATTCCCACTAAATAGCTAGACTGAAAGTCAAACTAAGTATTAAATTCCTGGAGTTCCAAGATCATGTGTGGAATCAGTGGTGGTGTTTTGTTTTATTTTTTTGTTTGTTTGTTTTTTGTTTTTTACCTGTAGTGAAAAGTATTATATTAAAATACTGTGTTTTTCTGAAGTTAAAAATTTCAGCATTTTGGGGGAAAAAAACTGCAAAAAAATACATATTTGTTTTTATTAGAACATCCAAAGCTAAACCAAGTGCCTGTAAGAAAAGAAACTTCTTTTTCTTCATAATCCTAATCTTAATTAAGACCTGCAAGAGATAGCAAAAATTTTGTGCTGAATAAAGGAAAATTTGTTTTATTAGGAGTTTTGTATAAGTTGTAAATTTTTTATGAAGGCCAATTGGCGTTTCTATTACACTAGCTATGGGCTAATTTTAGCTAATTTTGTCATTCGAAAGTCTGTCCTGATCTGCCTTTCTCTTTCATTTTTATACAGTCACTGAAGCTTGGAGGTAGCAAGTCCAAAATATATGTAACACACTAATACAGACGTTGAAGCTGCATAAAATTTCATTATTTAATGAATTTGGGATCTGTGCAACCTTTTTAGTTTTACCTCTTAGGCAAATAAATCCTTTCTGTTTTGTCTTGTAGATTTCAAATTGTCTTCCTGGTATAATGCCCATATTTTTTCCTCAATTCTTTTGAAGCAGACTATTATTTACTATTAGTAAATAGTATTACTAATATTCACTATTAATTTACTGTTGCCACATCAGTCTTAACATTTATTTACTTCATTATATTCCCTGTAAAAACCTTCCCATGAAAACCTTCCAGAGCTCAGATGTGGAGACAGCCTGTTCAAGGTGCGGTTCCTTTCATTTTACAGTTTTTAATTATTGAAAAGTCCTAATTATACTTGGAATTTATTCATAAATAGGAATTTTGAGGAGCAGGGCTTGGGCACAGTGCTTTGGTACCAGTGCTTCTCTAGGATTCATTCATCTCAAAAGACTTCTACCTTAATGAACTGAGTTGAAAGTTTGTCTTGAAAGCTTTGTTTTCATCCTGGATAGGAAAATGTCCTGTGGAGATAACCCCTAGTTTTAGTACATGCACAATGGTAATCAACATTTTATATGAAACCGAAAGCAATCTTCTGGAGATGAACATCCAGCTTTACATTTTTTTTTTTGTCTCTGCAAAAAGAGATTTGATAATCGACATCTCTAAATATATGAGCTCTGGTAGAGCCTCAATATGAGAAATTTCTGGTTGCTTTTGAAATATGGACTTATTTGATTATTTATTTTTTATCCCGTAGGATACGGTGAAACTTAATGTATGTTAATTAAGTCTGTTTACCCAGATGGACTGATGCCAGATTTCAAGACTGATTTAATGCCTGATGAAACAGTTACTTGAGAAAAGGGTCTGTACAAACGAACCTGCTAGGTAAGGATGAATTGATAATTTGGAAGAAAAAAAAATCATTATGCATTTTATTTTGCAAACAAACTTCATGAAAAGTCTACAGAAAATAGGGCAAAGGGTAATGATGCTGGTGTAGGTGAATGTTCCCACATGAAATTTGCTTTGGGAGCAGTATAAGTCAGAGTCATGCTGATTTCAGGGTGTGAATCATTAAAGATAAAAATGTATGCCTGATCAAGCAATAAAGCAGAATAATTGAGAATTGTTCAAGTTATAAAACAGCACAATAAAGCTTGGGAGAATGTGCCTTGAATTTGGTAAACAACTATACTGTAACAGTTGTAAATAAATATGCTGATTTATTTCTTTATCTCTGTTAATTCTTAAAGACATGTACATGTTCAAAAATGTACAGAATAGCTGTCCATAAGCACAGTCATGTAAAAGAGATAACTGAGAATAAAATTAGGTTGTTCACACATTTCTGTGAATGAACATTTTCTTAAAATACCACTCAAATAAACTAATTTAAATGATAAAGTAGGTGTGATCACGCTCTATTATGCTAACATAGTTATTTCAAATAATGTTCCTCATCATAATCTCGCTAAGTTATTGAAGACAACAAATTGGTTACCTATTCCTGGTACTCCCAAAGACACAAAAACACAATAGTCATAGTATGTAACTTTGTATTACTTACTGTAAAACCTAATTTTATTCTGTAAAGCATTCTTCACAGTTGCTGTGTTGCTTTTGATCATCCAGTATTATAATGCAATTAGAGTTAAGTAACCACTGATGTGTATTTTTCTGGGTCAGAAATATATATACTGTTCTGTATCAATTGAGAAGGCTGTCTCAAGTCTGAATCTACTAAATAACTTTCTGTCATTACATTATAGTATATATACGTTATTGTATTGGATGTAATGAAACAAAAAAAGCATAGACTTTGCCCTTAAGGATGGCTTTGTTAATATTATTACATTTTTCTTATGTGGGTATTCCTTATTCATGCACTTCATCCTACTATTATCAGATATTTTGACCCTATAAAAATAATCATAAAAGTCATAAAAATAATCAGTTAATATTACTGAAATGTTCTGAGAATGTTAAAATTAGCAGGTGTTTTTGAAGATGAAAAGCTTCAGGGAAAAGAAGAGGTATAACTGCTTATAAAGAGCATGAAGCTCTCTGCTGCCAACACCTCTGTAGTGAATGACCCTGAATGCTTTTGAAAGGCTGTTCTGATTCTGTAGTGCCCAAATGTGATGGCCATGTGCACCACAGTTCTGTCCCTGGTGTCCCACTATCTGCTGTTGTCCCTTTTCTGTCACATGCCTCGAGATACTGCAAACGTGAAAAGACTGTGCAGGTCCAGTACCTCTCAGAAATATTTGAATTTTCATGATTCCTTGCACTGCACCTTGAATTGATAGCATAGGCACAGTATCATTGCCGAACCCTCTGTTGTCTGTACCAGAAAAGGAGAATGGCAAGGTAGTCACTATGCATGAGCTTAATTCAGAACATGAATAAAAACAAGTTGGAGGCTGTATGTGCTGTTCTGATGACAGCATTTCTTCTCTTCACCTTCATTTTTCATCACGGGACTAACTACATGCCTGTTACCTGATTGGAAAGGGGTGACTTCACCCATCTCAAAGAAGTAGCTCATCCAGCCTGCTTACTCTGAGGCTTCTACTTTCAGTGGAAAAAAAGAGTTATCCAACTATTCCTCTGTTTTGGGTCATTCAGGAAAAAGAAGGCAAGCAGCACTTTTATGAAGCATTCAGTATGAACAAAATCCTGAAGAAATATTTTTGCCAGTATTTAAGCAGCCTCATAAATATGTGAAATTTCAGAGATGATCATGACCTGGTTAATTTTAAATTTAAATGGCAAAATAGAGGTAGTAACAGAAAAAGTTTGAATGAAAGACTAGGATCTAGAAAATCACAATCCAAAAGTCATGCAGTTTGACAATACAACAGGAAAAAAGACGGTGAAAACAAACAGTGAAAACAGTAGCTATAACTGAGAAGTTAGGAAGAGAAGACTATGAAAGATGAAGAAGAAAGCAGGAAAAGAATGTAAGGAGAATGCCATATTTTGAAGGTACAAAGACAACACAAAATATTTTAACTGTATCATAAACTAGAGGATTTCTCCCAGTATGAATAAATACATTCCTGCTAACATTATCATGCTATTAATGCATGGTAAGTGAAAGTATCCTAATATTTTTATTTTCACTTCAGGAAAGGACATATTTATCATTTAATATGGTCCTGCTGAAATACCTTCCACTCCAATAGCAGCCAAAGAAGATATTAATTGTTGGACTATAGAACTAATAATACTTTACAATAGGCAGATAGGGATAACTTTCATGCAAATGTTTTGTAAAAGCTGTCTAACGAGGCCCCTGTATGGTGAATTTAGTAAGCCCTCAGTCACTTCCTGAGGACTTGAAGAAAGCTGGTGTTGTGTTAACAGGTAGCTTTTTTTTTTTTTTTTTTTTTTTTTTTTTAATATATATATATACACTGTAGCAAGACTTTTGAAAGAGTGTCCTGTAGCATCTTGAAGTCAAACAGGGGTGGTGTATACTGGGTAGGTAGATTGTAAGGTGTATTAAAGCAGGAGTACTGTGTCCAAAGTAGAAAAAAAATACACTGGTAAATTGGAGAGTCCATGGGGAAACCACCACATGGCTAGGAGTCTGGAACACATGGTGTTTTAAGTGATTTATTAAGAGCTGTTTTTTTTCTAGCTTTGAGAAGAATATAGGGTGATTTTACTGTCTTCTTCAACTCCCTTCTAGGGAGTTCTTCTAGGTAGATTTTGGAGAAAATGGAGCCACCCTTTTCTCACACAATGCACAATAAAGAGCTGAAAAAAAAAACCTGCAGCAAAGGAAATTCCAGTTAAATACAAGGAGGAAAAAATCACAGCATCAACCTACTACAGGCTATGATTCTGTGATCTAATCAGTGAAGGGGATAGCCATTCAATGCTCACCTGCCATAATTTCGAGACTTTTTTTTGTACAGGAGATGTAGGCTAGAATTTTTTACTGTCTGAAACCAAGAATGAAGGGAGGTGAGATATCTACTTAGAATTGTCAAAATCCTGTAACTGAAGATTTCTGTGGGAGAATTGGCATAAAAGAATATTAAAAGGTCAGTATAGACTGCAAAAATATACCACAGAATTCTTCAAAATAGGAAGGAAATCTAAAGAAAATGGCACAACTTTCATAAAATTTCATCTAAATTCATATCAAATATAAGATCAAGGAAGTTGTATTTGGGTACTCAAAATATGAAAGATAGAACTTCTGAATAAAAAAATCTTCAGCTGTCCCTGTCTATTGCTTTTAAATTCTTGTAATGTTACACAAAAATATATATGTATTGAAATGTTCCTTTCAGAACAAACACATGGAGTTTAGTCTTGAAAATAACCTGCTCACGCTAAGTTACAGTAACCCCAGGACAACTAACAGCATTGTTTTTAATTAAAATATCCAGTTTAATATACTCAGAGTGTATTTTCCCTAGGATTTTAAGTGTTTCAGGGACCACTTATTAACCGTCATCTCCCTGTAGACATTATGAGTAATAGTTCATCATGTCTTAAAGAGGTAGTAATTGGCCCTCAGCCCTTTCCAGCAGTGATTCAGTGCCCAGGGCTTTGGTAGGGTGAGGCAGTTCTGTCTGTTTGTCACTTTTGTCTATTTATTTCCTTCCCACCTAACGTAAAAGGAAATGTGCCCTGTGCCTCTCTGTGTGTAGTGAAAGAGAACTGGGAGTGGAGCAGAAATATTGAGCACAGTCTTTCCAGCTAATTTTTATATTCCATCTCTGTATTTTTTTTTCCTTTTATTAAGGTAATTACCCAATGGAGAAATGATAGGAGTACCTAGGATCTCTAACTAGTGATGCAACAGTGAACCTCTGCTAGGTATTTAAGGTTGAGATACATTTTCATGGAAGATGCTGCATCACTAATTATTTCTTGCTATTTTCTGTGTGTCATTTAACACATTGATTTGGGAGAACTTGGATAGGTTAGACTATGTAGATGGAAGTACAGGATAGCAGGTCCTTAGCCAAAGATGTCTTTTGATAAGTATCCTTGTGATTTCTTCAACTGCAAGACCTGTGCCGTATTTGTGCAGGGAGCAGGAGCCTTATCAACAGTGCTGACTCTTCCACTGTTTATCAGTGTTGTGCAGGTAGGTTAAAACTAGCGTCAGTAAATGAACGAACTCAAGCCTGAAACCAGTGTCTGCCTGTACCTCCTGTTTATCCCAGTTCTTATCAGTGAAGTTATAAAGAAGCTGTTTTATCTGAACCCATTTGGATTATAAAGAAGCAACAAGAAATACCCTGCTTTTATTCCAAAGATCCCAGATACCTGGACTTTGCACGTAACAAATCTCTGTTGGCTGCAACCTTTGCACAGCGTAATAAATATGTTTGCTGCGTGGCAATGAGTTCATTGAGTTAGTAATAGAAAAACAAAAGAATGGTTTGAAGTTAGTCATATACCATTAAAGACAGAAGGAACTAGTGCTTTACAGCAATATTGTGCTCTAATTTATTCAAATAAATCATATCTTAATAGAGGAAAAATGTTTTTATCTTTCGGTAGAGTTAATTCACCCTAATTTTATAACAACATTGAATTGTCACCTCTCAGACGTATTCTGTTACACTTAGAAAAGCCAGCTAACACAAATTTTATTTATATTTGATTTCACCTAAAATATGTCTTTTTACTGAGGAAACGGAGAAAATATGCATATTCTCCTGAATCTCCCCTTGTCGTTTTTTCAGTCAAGTAAGCATACCAGTAGCTGTATCAATAATGGCCAAACTATTTAAGCGAGTTGGGCCTAGAAGAAAATTTAGTAAAGCCTCCAGGCAGCTAAGTACAAGTGATATAAATGAGCTTGCATAAACTAGTAACATAAATGGAAGACAAACTGGTTACCCGACTAGGTACCTTTTGCATCAGAAGATTTTTAAATGCCTTCAGAAATCTAGCCCTAGTTGTTACCCTGTTTTTGTTAGGTTTCATCTATTTTACATTAGAAAAAGAAATATAAACTGTTAGGAAACTGCTAGTTTTTTTAATACAAAGAAAAGTCATAGATTACAGAAATACTCAGAATACACAGAAATAATTAATTTGATTGCTTGAAACATATGTTTTATAGGGAGATTAATTAAAAGAGTACTTTGCACAGAAGTGGGCTGGACTAACCTGAATTTTACCTAATTGCTCTCAAAGAGCAATTAAAAAAAAAAAAGACTTTGGGCATATGAAATGCACTGTAATTGGACTTTTAAGTAGCTAAATTCATTGGAATCATTCATATAAATCTTACTTGGACATCTCTATAAGTATGGGTACCTTTTTTTTTAAAGTGAAAACTTAATTTGGTTTCCAAAATGTGTTGCATACTCCCTGCAGCATCACCACCTTGGCTGAGCTAAGAATCTCTGTGGCTCTCTTCCCCCTACGAGTATTTATGATTTACAAACAAGGCATTTCTGTGTCAGCTCCTTTGGGAAGGCAGTTCAGTCAGTGCTCTGTGAGCACCTCTAACGCACATGGACAGCATTTATTTCATCACCAAGTGCAGCAGTCACAGGCAATTTCATCCAAAAGTACAGCTGGAGGAAGCATCAGACTTCTGTATAATAGTCTAGAGACTTGAATCAATTGTTTAAAACACGGAAATCAGGATTTCCAGACTCTCTCCAGTGCAGTCATCTTCTATCCGACTTTGCTCAGCTTTCGGGTCAATAATCTAACCCTTGACTGATAGGTAAAGCTGCAACAGGGACCGGTCACCACTACTCCTATTAAAGTGGGCTGCAGTTCCAGTTGATTTCCTGAAAAATACTGTAGCAATTTAATTCAAACAACATTTTGTTTTTGTGCAGATCTTTTGTGCATCTATGGGTACAATCCTGCATTTCAGGCACAATCAGAATACCTCTTGATGTTTCCTCAGCAAGCGAAGAAGGCTGTTTGGTACAGGAGTTAGCATTGATAGCCTATTAGAGTCTTTTTTCATTTCTAGGCGGAGGATAATAATAGTGATAACAAACTGATCACTTGAATTAACCTCATGATGACTTTCTGAAAAGCACTGCTTAATCTATGTAGTCTTTAATGGAGGAGACAGTGTTAATATTTTACTTTTGAAAATACATACCAAAAAAAAGGATAAGAAAAGAAGTTGACCCTAAACATTGCCAAGGAAGTAGAGAAATAGATTTTCCTAGCCACTCCTATATGTTACTGCTCTGGTTGTTTGTATTTTGAGGAAGAAACTGGAGATTGAAAGGAAAGGTTCTGTTCTGGGTAGATGCTCATACTGCCCAACTTCAGATGCCTTGTCCACCTATATTTTTCCTATCTAAAAATAGTCAAAGGAGAAAGATATGACCCCAGAAAGGAGCCAGTGATCTGAAAATACCTCAGCATTCACATTTCAGCCCAAATCCAACATGTGCTCCTGAAGCAAACCTCCCAGTTCTGTGCTTTGAATAACATCATGGAGCAGTCTTGGAGTGCACAGATCGAATTGCTTACAAATGAATTTAACTCAAGTATGCATCTCAACCTGTGTACGGACAATGTTAGTAGACCAACTAATCCAAAGAAAAGTCCTCCAAAATGTCTCTGTGTCTGTGAAGTCCTCAGTGCTAAAAAGGTTGCTCTGCAAGTCTAGTACAGTAATCAGTAATGAAGGCATAGCCCAATTCACAGGAAGAATGTGCATCTATCTACTGACAGTAAGTGCACCCAGAAAGAGTTGCCAGTTCAGTGCCTCAGAGCAAGTGGCTGAATAAGCCTTGTCAGTCTCATTTCTTTTTCTTGTTTGGTCATCAGCCAATTAAACAGCATGCAGCTGTTGATCAGTGGCAAAGCTCGGTTCAATTCTACAAGAGCATCTTTGTTAGAAATTATCTAAAAGGTAAGATTAAACGATCATTTCCTTATTCAGCATTTGATGAGCACTAACATATTCTGTCTCCCACAGTTCTCATCTGAGCCTTCTGAATCTTCACAGAAGTAGATATCAGGGACAAGAGATGCAGAAAGGAATGCAAAAATATGGATGAAATGTGCGGCCACATAGCAGTAAGCTCACAGGGCAAGATTAAAAAAAAGATCAATGCCAGAAAACTGCTGACAATACACAAAGACAGATATGCTGTGACATATATATAAGACATATACCGAAATGCCACAGAAAATTGTAGAGACAACAAAGATTTTAAATAAATTTTGAAATATCTGAGCTGTTGGGGGTGATGTGTTTCTATAGCAACTTTACCTTAAAAAAGAGCGCTAAAATAGCTAAAATTTACCTGTTTTTTGGCTATGCTGATAGTCTGTAAAGATTAGAACTACACAGCTTTGAGAGAAGCAGCAGAAGTAAAATGCAGGGACATCAGAAGGATTGTAAACAAAATGTTGATCCATTTGGAAGTTGGGAGAATTCCATAGTGAGCTAAAATATTAAAAAAAGGAAAGATTACATTGGGATACTTTCTGCTCAGATGTACAAAAAATGATACTCGCTTCAGAAATTACTTCATTTCAGGTAGACTGATCGAGCTGTTGGCATATGTACTGTTAACCCTGAGCAACTATGAACTTAACCTGACTACTACTGACTGACTACTTTTTTTAATTACTGCAAGGTAGGATTGAGCGTATGGAGAATTACCCCATTAATGTGGCTGTGTGTCTAAACCTGCCTTCTGTCCCTAGTGGATAGTCAATCAACCATGAGAAAAAACATAGCCCCTTACTTAAATACCATTATTTCTCTTCTTTGGGGTAATGGGATTTGATATGTTTCATAATTCACTTTAGAACAGCAGGAGCACAAAATTACATAGAGTTGATGAATCCTAGATTTTGAGTCATGAAAACTAGTGTTGCAGTTGTCTTTATTAAAAAAAACTTCCTTACTCCTGCTCATGGATAAGCAGCATGACAGTCGTTTGCATTCAGGGAAACAAATGGTTAATGATGAGAGTAGCAAAATATTCATTGTAGAAACAGTGACCACCAAATAAATGTTTAACTAAAATAAATTTGCCCTGGATTTCTTTGGCAGAGTGACCGGGACACTGAAAAGTACACAAAGATCTTCCCAGCATTTTTAAATTTATTTTTAAAATGGAAAATAATTGCCTAAAACTAATGAAAAGAGTTTAATTCTCTAAATACATTGGTTTCTATTCTTCCTGGTTCTGTAGAGGTTTTCTTGGTAAAAGTTTTCTGTCCCCTCTTAAAACGAATTTTAAGAGCTCATAAGATACATGATGAATCTCAGTCTAAGCAATCTGAGTTCAGTGGTTTCTTTATAGTGTATTTTTTAATTATAAATATATGTGGCTTCCACATTCAGTTGGAGGAAGCAGAAGCAGAAACATGCCACTGGGAGAGTCCATGGCAATGTGGGGTATAACTGCTTTTAGCAAAGGAGCTATGAACTTTGGGGCAAAATCTTTATGTTTCAAATAACTTTTACCTGCTGTTAATTATTCTGTAAGCAACTTGAGAATCTCAGTCTGAGATTATTTTGTGCCAGTACCAGTCAGTCCAGAGATCTGAGTATGCTGGAAATACATACATATTTATACATGTATATAGATATATAAATATATGTATTTTAAAATGTATAAAATATACATATATATTATATACATATATATATATGAAGTTTAACGTCTTCCCTTAGCAGGTCTTTCTAATGAATCCATCGTGAAGGACCACAGCGACTGTTGAGTAGTTTGCCTAAGGCAAATTGACTTCCCCATCAATGAACAACAACTTGAAAAGGGTGAAATCCTGGCGCTCTTGCAGTTGATGGCAAAACTCCCATGGACTTCAGTGGGGACAGGATTTCTTCCAAAGTGCATGGAGTATTCCTAAGTCAAAATTTAAGCACACCAGCTTATTAATAAATGCACAATAACACGGCAAGCCAAAGGCAGTATAAATACTTAGACGGAGTGTGATTTAGTTTAGATGCCAATAGCAGACTTACTTTTGGAAGCTCTGAAGGGTCCAGATGCCACAGCTAAAATTTCTCACATTCAGACATCTGGTTCATTGATTACTACTCAAAAGGAAATAATTAATAAAGAAAAAGTAGCAGAGTGGTGCTATATATGTAATGGTACAGGCTTTTATGGTGATTATGAACTGTTTTTTAATATTTAAGTAGGTGAAAGCTGGATTCCTGTGGTACAATTCTTATTCCAGCTTTTTGCAGCAGAGAGTGAAAAAGAACAAATGGAGTTAGCAGAGTGCAGACGAAAATGTCAGGATTTTTTTTGAAACCATGATTTAAAGACAGGGAAGAATGTAAGATATTAATTAGCTTTCTGTTTTTTAGCTATATCTACAACTTAACATATACTTTTCGGTTAGAGATGAGTATCCAATTATCTGCAAACAATAAAATCATAGATTTGATCAGTGAGATTGCTGAGACATCCTTTCTGTATGCACTCTGAGTGTGCATAAGTGCAGTAGTTTCTGTTCTCTCTATACTGCAGAGGAAAACCTGCACTAATTTGCTGAACCCGAAGATGACGACTGTCTTATGTTTTGTTTAGTTTTCTTCTTATTTTTAGTGACTTTTACCAAAGAGGAGTCTTGAAATTATTATTTCTGCCTATAAGGGCCATAGAAAAGGTCTTTCATATCTTCACCAAGAAAGAAAGAAATCTATTTATGTAATTTTTATTTATTTTTTTCTTACCCCCGAGGCTCTTTTTTTTTTTTTTTTTTTTTTTTAAATCCTACCTTCAGAGGGCTGGTGACCCTAACCGGAGGTTGTGATAACAACCTTCTAGCAGAAGTCTGATAAGCCTGTGAAGTCATCACCATTTGTCTAATCATTTCCAATGCCATATCATATACCGAAAGCATTTGCAAGCCTAGGACAAAATCTCACCCCCGTATTTCAAGCATTTCAGAGAGACACATCAGTGTAGAAGCGGGGAAAGAGGTTCCCAATTTAAAAAAAATATATATAAAATATTTGTACTGCCTAAGTTTTCAATTTAAACTATTTTTACCAGTTTGTACAACCCTAAGCAGGCTTATGTCATACACACATGACACAAGACTTTCTCTTTAAATTCACATCATCTAGTGACGCTGGGTTTGGTGTAGTGCTCATCAAACATGAGCAAGAGCTGACGTCCTCTCTTCTATAATTAAGAAGTGGAAACATTACACATGAGCTAAATAATTGTTTGCAGTAAGATCACTGTCCTTCATATAATCAGCGCAGTTTCCCTTACACTGCTTTCCTTAAGGCACAGATAAAATGATCCCATTTCAGATTTTAAAAGACAGTTTATTTTTTGTGTTTTATTCAGTCTCTTCAGCAGAAAATATTCAGTTTGGAAAGAACTGGGAATTATGACATAAACATAAGCAGACAGAAAACAACTTAGATATCCGTGGAGCAATAACTTAATCTCTTGTTCCTTAGCTTCTCTTACAAGGAGGTGGAGGACTAATAAATCTTTATGTCATTTAAGAAAATTGAAAGGGTGAAATTCAGCTCAGATCACTAAACTGCAATCACATAACCCTGAGGCATCAAGTTTAAGTGACTCATTAAATTTAGAGTAGGCTAGATACAAAAAAATAACACAAACCAATAAAATAATTTCTAGGTAATTAAGACATTTATAATCTGGTTTAATTTCAGCAAGAACTAACACCCCTAAGGGACATATAGTGAATATTCTTAGACAAAATGAGAAAGTGAATATCTTATGAGTCTCTATGAAATCTCTTTATACTTTAGAATTCAGGAGAGTTTGTGTTATGAATATTTAATGTACAGCATTAAAATCTGAACCAGCTGTCTAGGCTCCCTTTATATTCATTGGAAAGAAGTAGGTTTGTTCAAAGCAGTGAAACATCAGGTGCCTTGCTGTCAGATCATCTGGTGTAGAGTCTTCCTGTACAAACCTAGGAAGATTCAATTGATTAAAAATTAAATACTCATGCATCACAACAAAACATAGCAAAATACCTTCCCAGGTTAAAGTGGAATAGATTTCATTAAAAAAAAAAAAAAAAGCGGGGGAGTGGAATTCCTTGCTTTGCTTTATTTCTTTTTCTATTCGTAGCAGTCTGGTAAGGGCATCCATTGGGTTGTTGATACACCTTCAATTCCCTTATTCACACAAAATGCTACAAATTCAAATCACCACTATTCAGATGAGTCAACAGGCTTAAGTGCATCTGCTTGAATTGTTTAAGCTGCAGCTATTCTGTTCACCATGAGGAAGAGGGTCATCTGAAGGGTCATTCTTATTTGAAGTTCCTTTAATAGTTCAGAATATTCTGTGGCCTACTGTGAATATCTAATTTGATGTCTAATTAACTGCCAGTCACAGTTATCTGAATGAGCTCTAGCTCTATTTGCAATTTAGGAAATACCAACTTCTCTTTAGAAAACCACTTGCATTCATGGCACTGAGGAAACTAAAAAGACAGGAAGAACAAAAAACTTGAGGAAGACCGAGAAAATGATAAAAAGAACAAGGGAAAAAGAAAAGAAATAAAGAAAATTTGAAATAACACCTCTAGTAAATCTTGTCCTGATAGAAGAGGTGCAGTAGGGAAGAATGGATTTTGCAGAAATTAACAAAAAAGTAAAAACACTTGTTCTCTATAGCAGTTCATCTCGTTATGGACACAGTGCAGCCTCTGCCATACCACACAGGCTTCTAAAAGCAGTCTATAATTGTGCATGGGTTAATTTTTCATGTACCTACTCTCATTTTTCAAGATGCTGTGCACCATCTCCTTAAGTGACTTTTTGCATACTCTTCAACTGTGGAAGCAAGGAGCAGTCTGCTGCCTTTAGCTGGGCTAATTTGACCATATTCTCAGTTTATTAAATGTAAATGTCTTGAAAGAAAAGAATGTCCAGAGACTTCAGTAATGGTTGCAATGCATTTGTACAGTGACAACAGTGAGTAAAGGAAGAACTGTTAGGAGGCATTTACTTAGCTAATTTTTCTAGGACACAAAACATCCTGGTCCTCTTCCATGGAACATACTGGTGATTCCATGTGATGCAACAGATGGCAAGTCCAAGGCAGCTGTAATGAAACCTGCCATGGCGTCCCTCAAATTTTGTCACATCAGGCTCTTCCTTTTCTAGTAAAATAAATTTTACCAATTGCCATGTCCTAGCAAACTTTTGCTTATCAAAATATGTATTTTTTTATACTTCCCTTATCTGTTAGCTCAAAGGGTTTATTTAAAGTTTCTTTACTGTCATCTTCCTTCTTTTTATCCCAAGCACTTTGCTCCTTGACCCCTTCCTCAATTACACTGAACTCAATTTGGCCTATATCTGTATGGCACTGCGGTGCAGAGAGATGATCTTGAACCTGGTAACAGGGATTCTGCTATAAATCACAGGCACAGCAGGGCAGAGCTCAGTGCAGCTTAACTTCCCAGGAATTCCCAGCTGCTCAGTTGGGCTTTGCTGCTTTCTCCGAGCTTTGGCATAATTATGACTGTAGCCATGAACAAGTTAACCAGTAACAGCTTGTTTAATAAAATGTATTCAGGCCATGGGCACAACTAAGAATAAGAATAGTCTTTCTCATAATGGAAAATTAAAATTGCCATTCTCTTTATTTTGCTGTTAAAAAATTGCTACTCTGATTACAAAAAGAAACTGTGAAATAATCAGATTTATTGATGAAGAATTGATATTGTACATTTTCTTAGCATGTGTAACTGCAGAAACACATTGTTCTAAACCAAGTTCAAATTAAAAAAGAGCATTAATTTTGACACTGTTTTCTTGGAGATATTCTGTGGATGCTGTCTAGGAAGCAGATGTGAGCCTCTGCCTCTCTCCAGGGTTTCACATCCCAGTTAAACACAGGGTACACTGAAGTCTGCAATGAAGTGTTTTAGCAAGAATTGCCTTCTCCATTTCAGCATTTTCAAATACTCCAGGAAATTTCACCATAATGGCCAAGAATTCCGCAAGAACTAAATGATGCTGCAGTTTTGTAACTGTATTAGCACAAAGTATGTCACTAGTACCTTTTAAAGTCCACCACAAAATAGACTGAAAGGCACTAAGGAGTTTACAGTTAGCAATAAGTTGTTAGTCTAACAAACCCAAAGTTTTTTTTTTTGAAATACAATCTCCCAAGTTTGGTTTTAATATTCAAAAAAGTGGTCTAATTTTCATGAGTACTCCATTTTAATCATTTTTTATAAATGTAATGGAGGCTACTAAGTCCTGAAAAAAGATTGTTCATTTTAATAGGTTAAATATGCTCTCATATTTAGCATAGTTAGCAGCCTCAGTTTAATTATTGTCATTTTTTTGCTTTGGTCTTTTTCCATCATTAGTTTTTATGACTCTGTATATGTCAACCATTAATTGCAGAGATTGTGGAATCTATTTACAGAGGCACAGTACCCCTTAGGCACCCAATTTCCATTGATTAACTAACTGCTCTTGGTGTCTTTAAAATACTGCTTTTGTCTTCCTCTGTGTTCAGACGTTCCCTGACATTATCTTGCATCCAACAAGAAAGAATAAGAAGTGCAAGACTGGGCTGGAATATTTGAATATCCTCTCAACTGGGTAATCTGTGTTTTTCTTCATAGTTGTAAGCCTTTGAAATTGGAGGCAGTTCTTGTTTTAGACACAACATTCCTGAAATCTTTGGTGTGTGTTTTTAGTGGGATTTTTTTTTTTTTTTTTTTTTTTTTTTTTTTTGTCATTTTGTTTTTATATACCCATTACTGTTTGAGGACAAATGCCATCTGATGTTGCAATGAGGGGCTTCACCTTTCAGGCTAATATTTAACTGTAGGTATAAAGGTATGCTAGTAACTAGTCAAATAGAAAGATCTCTCTGTAAGAACTCTGCAGAACTCATATACTGTTGTAGTCAAGGGAAAAGAAAATACTGTGTAGTATCATCAATCTCTTAATTCTTTTTATCAAAGTTCTGCAAATCTGCCTTTTCTGGTCCATTTCCACAAAAGTGGAAAAGACCACTGACCTCATTAAGACCAGAGTCCTACCATCACAAGCAATTTTGTTTGCCATTCAGAAATATACTAAACTTTGCTCAAAAAGTAGTTTGGTTTTTACCTCTTTAAGTCCCACCACTCTTATTCAAAGGCTCTTTTTCTTGTTTGCCAGTCTTCTTCCAAGATGAACCTTTGTTTTAATTTGGGCCTGTAACAACATTATCCTTTAGCTTATAAAGTTTGTCCCTCTACCTGTGATTTGGAGGGATCAGTCATAGCCCTCTCAGATTTCCCTCAGATTTTGTCCTCTGTTGAAAGAAAAAAGAAAAAGTCATATTTTTAGTTACTTACTGTTTCAGATAGTCCTTCCGTATTTGTTTAGTTCTATTTCGTGTTTCTTGAATATGACCAAAGAGAAATGCTTATGATGTTCTACGTGAGGTCTCAGCAGTACAGTGGAAAATAATTGGTCATTACAGTTATAAAATCTAATAATACATCCTTATCAAATGCTCTCAGTGATAAAACTTAAGTCTGCAGCTGCTCAACACAGATAGCTGTTCACAGTTCAGCTGCACATAACTAATATATTTAAATCCTTCTCTTCCTCTCTTTTTTTTTTCCCGATATACAGCCTTCTAGCTTAAAGCATAGATAGGAAGCTCCTACTATTTGTTCTTAAATAAATGAGCCTTCAGTTTGTGCTATGGAATTTCTTGCTGTCCCTTATTATTCTAGTTCTCAAGATCATTTAATTCTTCCCTGAGAGATTTTTCTAATCTCTTATGTAGGCTAGGTCCAAGGAAAGATATAGCAGGACTTAGTCAGATTTTTAAGTCAGCGATTTTTGCTCAGTAGCTGACTTACTCCAGTGGCATAATCATTGCTAAAGTAATTCCTTTATTCACGAGAAAGCTCCTTAAATGTCTTCAGTAGTATTCCTTTCCCATGTATGTCCTAAGCTTGTTTATTGAGAATCAGGATTGATTCCTACTTAATATTTAGACAAAACTTACAATATCTTTTTATTAGCCCTTTCTTTCCCTACCCAGTGGCTTCAGGTATTTATCTTCACTTGCTTTTTTTACAGTCGTCATGCTTTCCTTTTGGAGTTTTGGCAGTTCTCCTTTAACCCTTCCAAGTTCTAACTTTTCTGCTGATGTGCTCCTTTTTCTTATTCATTGTTCATGTTCTGCTTATTTTAATAGTATTTTCTGACAAGGTTATTTATTCATTTAGGCTTGGAGTTCTTCCTTACAAGTTTTTTCCCCATGCTTAATATGAAAATTCCAATGTGGTGTTGCACTAAAGAAATTACAGTCTTCCCCTACATACTTATATCATGCTTTTGGGTTGAATGTCTCCCGTGAGAACAATTCTCATTTCATAAGCACTTGTCGGTTGTTTAACATTTCTACATTTTCCTCACAGTACTGATCTGTAATCTACCTACTTCACTTCTCTTGTTTAATCTTCATCTTTTTGGAGGTGTGAAAAATTAAAAAACAGAGGAGAGGAGAGGAGAGGAGAGGAGAGGAGAGGAAAATGAAGTTCCACTGGAAGAATCACTGGAAACAGCAGCACTTCCTTTAATTTTCCAGTCAGTTTGCTTTTGGCAAGCCCTGTGTCATCTATTCTCTGGCTTTCCTTTGTTGACAGGCTTATCACATACTTCCTAGTAAGATATTTCACAGTTCTTATAAGACTTCTTCAGGATTTTATATGAATCCCCAGGATTTTCCATCATGTTTTTCTTCTCAGATATTTTCAATCATCTGCTTAATCTTGCAGTTCTTTGTATATTATCCACATGTCTCCTTGGACTCCAGTCTCAGATTACACCTGCACTAACTAAACTAAACAAAGTCAGGGCAGCGGATCTTACTTTTTCTTACACCTACAAAAGCGTGTCCATGACACATTTTTAGCTCATCTTAGTAAGCCCAGATAATGACCAGGCACATCTTGACACTTAAGTCACCAGACATTCCCATTAAGCAGTTTGGATGTGATAACCTTGTTTGCTGATATGAGAGAAAATAACCTGAGGGACATAGGCTGTCTCCTTGCCCCTAGAGCCAGAGAACAATCCTTGGGCCATTTTAAGTTCTTAGTATCAACAAACCTGATTGTCTCCATCATCCTTTCCTCGTGGAACTGTTTTCCTTGCTGTTCCTCTTTGCTGACCATTTTCTGCCTGTTTCTCTTTCCTATTCACCACCACACAAGTCTGTTGGTCAAACCAGTCTTTCTCTGGTAAGAAGTTCCTTTTCCTTTTTCTTGATGATAGTTGCAATCTGCATTTCTGGGCTTCTTCTAGTGTCTGAAAATTTGCGTTCTTCCAACTACCTTCTCTTTTCCATCTCTATCTGAACGCTGCCTTTCTTGGTCTTATTTTTTTTTTCCATATATTCCAAATGTTTTAAGTATATAGCTTCATTTGGATTTTCATCCAAAGATAATATACATTCTAGTTTTATGGACATACTTCTCTTTTCTAACCATCGTCATCTTCTGTCTCTGGACACTAACTAACAAAATAGGGAAAAAGTTCTATCCAAAGTCTCCTGTTTATGGTCTATTTGACTGCTACCCATTTGGTGTTTCAATCTACTGCCTGACTAAACCCTCCTTCTGTGCTGTGGGTGAGTTAAATGTCCATCAGCAGTGATCAAAGGCAGAAAGCTTCCAAAACACACTCAGCTAAACTGAGGTGAAAATGTTAAGCCCATATGCAATTTCATTTCAGAATAACTTTTTACCAAACTATAAAGTCATGGGAAAACTTCAGCAAACATTTTTTAATGTATATCTACAGAAATTACAATACAAAGTTAGTTTAATATGAATACCATGAAAACGCAGAATGTTATTAACTGAGTTTCTAAGCACAATGACTATTCCAAAGGATTGAAGAAGCTTTTTACATTTTCAGCTATCCCTGTGTCTGACTGTAGCACCAGAAGAGCTGATTCTACACTCTTACTGTGTTTTATCAGGAATAATTTAAGATACTGGGAAAAAAAAATCTCTCTGGTATAACAGATGTGAGCAAATATAACAGATGATGTGAGCAAATCATATGTGGAAACATAATTGAATCACCGAAGAATATTTTCTGTTTACTCCAGTAAGCAAACAAGAAAACTTAAACCTCTACTAGACTCATGAAGTTGTTATTCAGACTGAAAGATGAATATTAGTAGAATATAAAGTAGGTGTATGGAAAAAGTGATACTACATTCCCACAATGCCAGCTGATTCACAGAGAAATGGTAGACCCTGTCAGAAGGTACTATGGAGTTGTTACTTTTTTTCTGAAGGAAAATACTCTGTGATGCTCATGTGCTTGAACATAAAGGTTAGGATCATTTTTAAACTATGTTGTCTATAATGTGTTTGCAGGCAACCTAAATGTTAAAGTTCCTGCTAAGTCAGTGGAGATTTACAACTTTTAATACAACTGTGTTCAGTTATCTATCTTATACTATCCTGTCTGGCTGCTGCTGTATTTTATTTTTTTTTTTTGTGTTTGTTTGTGCGTATATGTGTTTATGTTAAGATCACTTTTTCAACTTTCAGTGGAGGGTGGAGGAAATATTTTTTAAAAAAATATTTTAAAATGCTAGCTGAGATAAAGTCCCAGTCTATCCAGAAGAGAATATCCAGGAGGAACATTATACTAAGGGATTGTAAACGAATAGACTTAATATTAATATTTCCAAAGCTACCTGTTGCGTGTGTTCAATTGTTGACCTTGTTTATTTAATTTAATTTTTTACACTCAGATTTATTACTAACTTTTAAAATTCACTGAAAGCAAAATTAAGTGGATGTGGACATCTGATATCATTTTTAACCCAGTAGAATCTCCTATTTGATCTTCAGTGGCTAATGAAGAAATCTACAAAAATCCTATAAGAAGATCTATGTCATAACTCATCATATAGATGTCCTGAATATTGAAGAGAAAATAAATTGGATGGCTGTTTTAGCAACTGTTTCCTCACGCAGGCACATACACACACTCACACATCAAATGTCTTCCTGTACTATAAGAAAAGGAAAGTCACAGTCCTTCTCTTTCTATATTTTTTGTAATTGTTTTGTGGGACATTATCCTATCTTATCTCCTCCTCAAAGCAAACACTTACAGTGTCTTCAGTCTATTCAGAATATTTTCTGTGGCTCTGATCTACTTATCTTTTACCTTTCTCAATTACTACTACTGTTTTTTGAACTGGAACCACAGGAACTGAATAATATCTGTTTCCTTCTATTATTGTTGCTTGTAAGAACAAACCATTGTATATATTAGTAAAATACTATTAAAATATTTTAACAGTCTTTTCCATTCTCTTCCAGTTAAGTTACAGGTTTGTTTTTTGTCTGCCTCCATATGTTAACCTCAATGCAGACTGGCTCACAGCTATGTGCATATTTTTCCCCAGAATCATTGTAATGGAATTCGTCTTGCCTAAACTTGCCATGTGAGCATTGTTGGCCTGAAGTCTCAGGCCTACTCAAAAGTGGTGGTAGCATAGGAAACAGGGCATATACCTACCAAATAGAATGTCAAGCATTTTATCATGAGCTTAGGAAATGGATTATAGCAGGAAACTGCATAGTAAAATACTTCAAGGTTATGCAAATTTTCATTAAAAAAAAGTCAGCATTTTAAGAAGCTAATGTGGTACGTGATGAGTCGTTGCTAGGCTGTTTTCTGAACAGGGGATTTCTGAATACGATAGGGAATTACAAAGGCTTAGTAAACAGGAAGATAAACAGATTTCAGCTATCTGTTACCAAAGCAAGAGTTAGCAAAATGCAGACTACAAAGAAAGCAAAGCAAAAGCGCCACAGAAATAGAGTCATGGGTGATGCGCTGAAATAGAGAAAAAGAAATGAAAAAAAAAGTGTGCAATGTTAGCAGATGAAACTTTTTAAATTAAACTCAACTTTGTCACTTAAACTCTGTTTTTCAAAGATACCAAATGGAATGGAGAGGATGGTGAAAGGTCAAGAAATAGAAAGTTATGGAGATGTCACAAGAGAAGAGCTTCTGAATCCATGGTAGCAAATAAGAGCCATCAAAGAGGCAGTTTAAAAATTGAGATCCTCAAATCCTCAGAAAGAGTAACATACACCCATCTTTGCCAGGCAGTTCATTCCTGCAGACCAGGCAATTCATTCCTGCAGATAAACTGATTATTAGTGTTACATTGCTCTAAAAAAACCTCATTTTCAAAAAAAAAGTCATTACTGATTTGATTTTTTTCCAAAAACTAAAAAAGCATAATTCACAAATCTTCTTTCCTGCCCACTGAATTTAGATGTTTTATTTGACTTGATTCAAATGTCTTTGATGTTTTCAAAGAACTTAAAAAAGATTAACTCCTACAAGTTTTCTTCTTGTTACTAAATAACATCTGAACTAAATAACGTCTAAACAACAGGATGTTCCCTTCCCTTTTTGAGCCTCAGCTGCTACTGAAAATTGAACCTTAACCTATTTTTCCATTTTATCTTGGTATTAAATAAGAGTTGATTCATTTGGATGATCAGCATAATGGATCACTATCTTGGTTACAGCAGAAAGAATTGGTTAAAGTTTTGCACAAACATAAAACCTACTGCTACATTTTCACTGAAGCCTTTATGTACAGGAGTTTTAGCCTAAATGGCATCTCATTGCAATCCATTATCATCCAGAAGGAGAAACATTTCCAGAAACTTTCTGGACAGATTTTCAAGCCCATTAGACCCCACCATAGAAACCAGATGTGAGAAGAACTCAGTGCCCAACCACTAGAGGACACCTTAGGTATTTCCATTATCATTATCTATGATTATTAAAATCGAGTTAAAATGTTATTATTAAGAAGAATGTACTAATATTAGAAGTTTCAAACAAAACTTCATATTTGCAAAATTTTCAGTTTTGGTGGGAGCCTATATTCATATGTACATGGGTGTATCTACAGACAGGTGAGGAAATAATGATTCCAGGTACAAAATGTAGAATATACATGGTAGCACACAGTAGAGTTCAGTAAAATTCCAGAAGTGCTTTCTATGTGTAATAGTAGGGATAAATTTTAATGTTCTGAGTAAATATATTTACTCTGATGCTGATTTATATTCCATCAAGACCATATTCTATACAAAAAGTAAATTTCAATTGCAAAGATAAAAGCTTACTAATGTTGATTTTACAAGACACATTTCTTCTGCATTCCAAATAATTATATAAAAAAGGTTCATCTTAATTAGAAAACTGCATTATTCTTTTTTTGCTTCAAACTGATTCTTCCATATATGCAGTGACAGATGTTGACCAGATAAGTATAGGAGTATTTTAATGTAAGAATTAAACATATCTCAGTATCTGTCATTAAAATAAGAACATGATTATTGCTGATTGTATATTGCCTAAGTTGCTATTTCAGGTTTAGAAAGGAACCTATGTAGACCTTCCTTTTAAAACACTTTTAAAAATCAATAATTTTGGTTCCTTTGGACAGAACTGTGCTTTTTAATTAGAAAAAATGTTCAAGTGTATGAGAAATCCTAAGCCATTTCCATGGTGCAATACATATGTACTAAGTCTCTTTCAAGGCTAAAAAACTATTTTTATTCTCAAAACTCTGTGACCTTTGGTCAGCCCAACATTTAAGATTACAACCACTACAATAAGGTTTCCAATTTTGAAAAAATTTTGTCGTAGGAAGGAAACTGGGCCTGCTGCTCATTAAAACTGTATTTACGAAGGTGATCAGAAAGCGAAATGCCTTTGATGTAGCAATAAGCTGAGTAACATGTTCCCTTCTTTCCTAACTTTTCAGAACCTCAAACCTAGCAGGTGCACTTTATCATCCACTAATGACATTTATAGTATGGTCCATATATAGATTAAAATTCAGTCTTTGCCTGGAAGCCGTATCGGTTGTTGTTGTCATTGTTTCATAAATTGTATTACTGTTTCTAGTCATATCATGCAGAAAGCACTGACTGGCTTCATTTTCTTCCTTGTTTAGCATCATTACCTTAGCAAAGCGAAAGAAGTTCTTTTATACCTCCCCACATGAGACACTAGGTAAACCTAAATACAGTCAAATGTGAACTTAGTCCACAAAGCCCTCTCTGTGGCTATCTAGCAACTAGTACGTCATAGCTCGCAGTATTAATTATCTAACATTAGGAGAAAGCCAGTAGTTATGAAGTTATGACCTCGTATGCAATGTTAATTAGTCCCTTTGCGCTTCTATTCCTCATCTATACTGTGAAAAGAGGGTTTTGGTTTTGGTTTTAATACCTGGGGAGAATAGTCCATTGCAAAGGCTCTGGAATCATCTCAGTAAAATTAAACGTGGTGTTTTGTAGAAATTTGTCAAACATGCCAGTCAGTGAAAACATCCAAACCGATGTATCAGCTCAGACACTGAATGAAGCCAACCTGTCAGACGTTGACTTTGAGTGATTATTGAACTCCTCACAGAGCAAAGAGAAAAATGAACTGCTCAGAGCAGTGGAAAAATGAACTCCCAAGAGAGCAGAAACTCTTTGGAAATRTCTAAGACAACTGGAAAAGATTTTAACATTATTCCTCAGTGTATTTATGAGCAATAGAAGCTAGTAAAAAGAAAAACAGTAAGGCAGTACTATAACTGATAATTTTTACATTTGGAAACATCCATTCAAGTGCAGAAGGCTAAGCATTAAACTTCAGTATGTGTATCTGAGGGACATGATATTCTGTGGAAAACTGATATGACAAATATTTGAAAGAAAAACTGGAAAAAAAGAGTAAAGGAGCTGCTTCTATTTTGATTAACTTGTAATTCTGGAGAACAAATCAAGTCTCTGAGAAATGATCATAAGAAGAGTTGAGAAAAAGCTTCACAGAAAGCACTGTCATGGTGTGACTTTCTTTTTGTAAAACAGAATTTTGAAAGCAGGGAAGTCATCCTATGTAYATAAATGACTGTGGAGACGGCATCAACTCTGACAATATGAACATGATGGAAGASTGAGACCAGGAGAGAGATGAAGCAAAAAGGTACACAGAGCCGCAAGCTGGAGTTCTCAAATCCCCGGTTGACTGAAGCACACATGTTATGACAGAGCAACAGAATATGACATTTTGACAGAGCTGGCAATACTGAAACATTACAATCTGGACCAAAAGAATGAAAACAGTGTCCCTGGTTGAATGAAGTTATTACAACCCAGTAGGTCATTTTGCTTCAGGAGATCTGTGGATTGTCTACTAAAAATAAGCGGGTTGTTTACTACTTTTAACTTTTTTTGTGGGTATACTTACAAGTTGTACCAGAAACAATACTAAAATATGCAGTAAACCAGGCCTGCAGCTGGGAGATTGGAAGGAAAATTTTGAACGGAAATTATAGATAGACCAAAAAAAAATAGAAGAAAATGTAATAAAACTCTGGAAAATGTCATTTTAGAATACATTAAGCACTTTACTATGTCACCTTGTTGGTGAGATGGAACAAAGTAGAATTTTGCAACAAGGCATCTGTCAGCAGAATTCATGACTGAATTCAGGGAGCCAAACCAACCCTCAGTTCAGAAGTGTAATTTTTTGCCTATGGAAAAAAACAAAATGAAGGAACTGGGGAGTTTCAGTACTTCGAAAAGGAAAGTGTGAATAAGAGGTTCAACAGAAGTGGTACATTTTCTAGTTAGTGCAAAAAGAAGACAGACCCTTTGCTAAGGAATATACTCAAAAGAACTAAATAAATATGTAAAACGGAAACATTTTCCACTACCTACATGGAGAGAAATTCTGAAGGAGATGGCTTATGCCAAATATTTTTCTACTCTTGATGCCTCAGCAGGCTTCTGGCAGCTATTCCTAGACAAACAGAGGAGATGTTTATGCACCTCCAACACCTCCTTTGGGAGACACGTTTTCCTCCAATTGCCATTTGGGTTATAGTTAGCACCATAGGTGYTTTGCCAGAAAATACAACCATTTTTCTCTGATGAGGGACATGTTAAGACCTGAGCAGATGACACTGTGATCTGGGAAATACAGTAGAAGAGTAAGGCCAATGTTTCCAAGTTGCTCCCAAAGAACCAGAAGTACTGGCCTTGACCTGAATGAATAATAATAATAATAATAAAAAGAAAAAGTGAACACCACGTAGTGGGTACTTCTGAGGAAAAAAGTTTGCACAAAAACGTACACAGAAGGATCTCAATAAGAGTGAGACAATTRCCAGCATATTTGCTGTGGAAAAGATAAAGACAAGACCAAGCAAAGGAGGAGGAGAGAGGAAGAAGAGGAAGAAAGAAAGAGAAGGGCAGTAAGGAAAAAAAGAGAGGGAGAGAAGGGARGAATGTAAAGGAAGGTCCACAAGTATTCTTTGGAATATAAGAAATTCAATACCTTATCTAAATTCCTTTAATAAATGGTCTTTCTGCTACTTAGCAAAAAGCAAGGAGTGAAAAGGAGATGTAAAATTCCATAAAGAATCTAAATGAGTTAATTGAAGGGGCTCCAGTCTTCAGTGCAACAATAAGCACCAGGCTAAATCGCTGACAGATGTATCCAGTGAAGGTGTTACCACATCTCCTTTTTAACAGTACTGTGGAAACATTTGATCAGTCATCAGTGGYAGCAAAAACCAATGTCAATATCATCAAAGACCATGATCTTAATATATAATTAAAGAAAGCTTAGTGATTTTTCTTTCCATATTTGTATCAATGTTAGCAAAGCTGAATATAAGCCATTATTAGCATTGCTAAAATAGCACAAATAAAACCAGTTGCCTCTCTGGGAAATGAACAGTGTAGAAAGGCTGGGCGGGGAAGGCAGCTTCAAGCATGTGATTTAATATTGCAGATTTCCTCCATGGGACATTGGACAAAATGAGAGAGAAAAAAAATCTGAAGGCAGATTACAAATTGATAAAATAAGTTGTTCCTAGACTCTGAAAGCCAGAACTCTTAAAAATAAGCCCTTACAAAAAAAAATGTTAATGCAAAATATGAATAACACACAACTTCCAAGCGCAATCCTTTTACCAAATTAAGAGCTTTTATCAGTTTATTGACTCAGCTTTACATTTCAGTACTAGGTGGGTTTTCTGTTTAAAGGTATTCAAATGATCATCCCTAAATACAACAGAAGGAAAAACACCACTAAGACAAAAAATGGAGATTTGTACTGAAAATAAAAAAAAAAGAATCATTGAGTAATAAAACTGTAGAGGCCATCAAGACCTGCATATATACCATAAATAAAGGCCATATTGAATTTAATGTATTCTCTTTAAAAAAARTGAAATATGCTAGACCATTTCTAAACATAATGTCATCGTTATTTTTGATCATYTTAATTTCAATCATTAAATATTTTAAAGGGAATAGTGAACAAACTTACTTGTATGAAGCAGTACCTAGTTCTTCCTAATTCTTCCTTGTTGTAGTGAGCAGCAAGATAAAAAACTGTCCCTCTTAAGAGGTCTTGTGAACTTAAGAAAAAAAGAGATTTTCTCAATGGAAAAGAATCAGTAAGTGCAGGACTCACTTCACAAGGCTTGATCCAAAGGCAGCTGGAGAAATCCCATTGAGGTAAAAGGATTTTAGATCAGATCTGTCCAGAGTAGAGACATAGAGCATATATTCAAGATTGGGGCTAATCTCAGTGCAGAGCACTAGGGAATAGTTTATATTTTGGAGTTGATGTAATGTCTGTGTTGTCATCAGCTCTTCATTCTTAAGTTTAATGTATCTGACATTCTCTTTTCAGATCTGCATGATATCCATCTACCTCTCTTTGTCATATAGAGTGCAAACTCGGAGGAGGGTATGACGGCAAAAATTAAGTGGAAAACCAAAGAAGGACACTGGGATATGTTTTAAAACATTCTGATCTGGAAGATGAAGTCTGTCCTGATGTCAATACTGACAATTTCACAGAAATARTTGAAATACAAACTTTATATTGTCTAGCTCTATGTGACTAATGACTAGTTCCAGTGAACTGATAATTCCTTGAGAATGGGAATTCCTTGGTGTTTGAACAGATAAAGCAGTCTATGAGATTCTGTGKCACCTTTCGTGAAGTAAGCTACTGGCCCTTCGCTATGCAATGCAGCAATAGAAATTTGTCATGATGATATACTACACCCATGTTRTTTGTATGCTTTGGAAATGAGTCATGATTTCTGTAATCTATTTATGTCTATACATATTAATACAATCAGTCAGCCACAGTTTGAGCCTGCATAGCCACCTGAAGGCAGTGAGGGAGCACCAGTAAAATTTAGAAATAATTAATAAATCTCTGAATGCTGGGCAYTTCCAAGCTTTTTTATATCTTCAGTGCATAAGTTAAAAAAAAATGCATTAAAATGCATTAAATAATAGTCAAAAACTATAGATATCTGAGYACAGAGAGGGATCAAATGCCATTATTGTACAGCCTCTTGCTAGGTAAGATCACATTACAAAGTAAAATCCCTCCTACCTATCACCGAACATACTGAGGCAGCTGTGGATAGAGAAGTTAACAACTGTCTTGCTTTTCAAAAGTGAAAAATAATCACTTATTAATTGATTTATCATATCTAGAATGTGGTGTCAGCCAAAGACAGAAACAGAATTGGAAAAATGTAAAAAGTACATTTTTTTTTTTCACAGTGCCTCTAATAAAAGGAAAAAAAAAATCTGTAAGAAATCTCTCCAAAGTGGAATACTCTTACTAATGTTATCAGGCAGGATCTTAACTACAATGAAGTAAATAGGTCCTTATTGGAAAGTACATCTCGAGCTACATCCATGCTTTCCGTTTGGTTGAACAGATGTTACTCAGAAGTTACGTGGTTCTAGTGCATCTTGGGAAGTATAACCTAACTATGAYGTCCCAGAGAGAAAGGATAGTGAAGAAATACATTAAAGACAACTCCAAGAACACATAGTGACATCTGAAAGAAACACAAATTACAGTCTAGCTATGCCGAAAAATAATGTTTACTTCAACAAGCTAAGTAGAAATGCTTTGATTTGGCAATGTCATAACTTTTTATTTTGATCAGATAYGTGAAAATTAAATTTGTTGAAAAAAAAAGTTCTTAGCTATTTCCATAGTGCAATTACCATTGTTAGACATGAGTTAAGAAATAATTTAAACTACTGGAATTTYTCGTGACATAAAATCAATCTTTTTGTACAATTTATATATTCATAAAAAGATTTTTCATTTGTTCATTAACCTTGTCTTCATTTCTTTGGATAAATTTTATCTTTCATATTTTTGCTGTTATTAGCAAGCAAGAAAATGGAATTTAAAAGTATAATTTTCTCAAGTATGTAAACCCTTTAAACTTCTCAGTCTCTAAGCTGACATCATACTGCAGTGATTCTAAGCTGACATCATACTGCAGTGATCATTTCCTCCAGATATGATTTATAATTTATACTTTGTAAATATTGTCATGGAAGTGTGGAAATTGTATTTGAATAGGTTCTTAGGCTCTAACTGAGGCCCTTTGCKTTTTTTAATTGTTAAAAACAAAACAACAACAGAAGAAGCACAATGACCTGGAAGAACAACTTATCTTTGGTATATGTTCAGTCTTTTCAGTCTTTTGCCTTCAGGGACTCCCAGCAACCGAAGCAGAGCCACAGTCCGGAACACAGTGAGGATCCAGGCCTCTCACCTTTGGACCTTTAGCAATTTGCTCTGAGCTTTCTAAACCGTTTGCCTCAGCTGCTTGCTACAGACTATATAAATGTGGGTCCAAGTCAGAAGTCTCATTCTACCCGAAGAGAGGAGAGCAGCAAGAGGGTTCAGGGCTCACCATGGGCCCTGTGCAGCTCTTGCTGCTCTTGCTGCTGCTCAGCAGTGGTGTTCTCACACGTAAGTACCTGCTTTTATGGCAGTGATTTTTGATTTTTGGTTTTTTTTTCTGGAATCCAATAAAACAATGCAAAAATGAGCAGGACAAGGACAATTTGAAACAGGAAGATCAATGTCAGAAAGATGACATCTCTCCTTTTTTATAGGACTGCAATCATAGAAGGATCCCAGTGCAGGACTGCAAGTGTTGACTAGTATTTTGACATTAGTTTTAATGCATTTTGAAATTTTTAAGGCTTTCTCGTAATGTATTTTTGCCTGATTGTTTTTCTGTAATGTTATCCTTTTCACTTCTGTGGAGATATTGTAGTTTACAGTTCAGACTTACCTCAGCTGTCACTAACCTATTTTGTGGCAACCRTAAAAGAAATAAGATTAGTAAAATAAAATGCATTTAACAGCTGGTAATGACACTTGAAATACAATTATATATTAAAGGGAGATAGTCATCAGTAGTGGTAGAAGACCAGTAGACTTTTTATTTGTTTTTTTAGATCAGAAAAGATGTAGGCTGGATCAATCTAATTTAGCAGATTGTGAGCTACCTTCTTGCTTCTTAGGATTTTTAGAATATATTACAGTGTTATGTAAGGAATCTTAAGGGGTAAAATTGCTCCGGGGCCAACTATACAGGTCTAAACCTGTCTAGTTTTATATGCAGATCAAATCTATCATAAATACACCTTTGTTGAACTAATGTACTTTTATTGAGTGAACTGATATTAAACTATTTTATAGTATGCATTTATTTCTAACTATTATTATGAATGTTGTTGTATTGAGTAGTCAGAAAAATTTCCAGTACGGAAACTTGAAAATCTGAAAGGTTTAGACTTAGAAAGCCTGAGAAGTGCTGCCATTCACGTGTGATGTTCCACATGTTTGACATACAACTGAATGGGTGCAATATATTGACAAGASTGTTATTATATTATATTTAAAACAGATAATTGCATAGGAACTAAACAAATGGAGCAGAAGTTGGAGCATATGATTCCTATTGCCCTTAACTGGAATGAGCTTCCAGGGTGTTTTTCCTCAGGAGTATAATTCTCAGTATTCAAACTGATTGTCAGAATAGCATATTGATTATTTTAAACAAAAGATTCAACAAATAAATATTTGTCTTAATTATCAACATTGATTAATTGTTTTTTATCTGTCTCTTGCCAATTCCCATTTCTTCTATTTTGTCTAACTGAAAAAACCCAAGGAAGCTCTAATGGCAGAAAATTGYCTTACTACTCATCAAAGTTGTCATTTTACCAGTGCACAAACAAAATATAACCATTCAGCCATTATGCAGTATTTCTGTGTGTTCAAATAGACTAAAATTTTGTAGGAAAGCCAACTGTCTTTTACAGTGTATTCCATCTGTCTACATTTTGTGTCTATCATTTATAAGCATTCTATTCGACACATCACAGGGCTTTAAAAAATATCTCTTAACACAGAAGCTGATCCTTCTCAATTTGAATCAAAGTAGTTCAGTTCCAAGATCTCAAGATCCTACTCTGAACTATTAGTTCACAATACCAAGGCAGTTACAGTAAATCCCTTTATTCCCTGCACTGCATCAATATTAATAGCAGCTACATCATTTACACCAGTGTGCTAGTAAAAACTGGCTAGTAAAAGCTGGCAAGCAATTTAGTCAAGTAAATAAAATACAATTAATAATTGTATTTTATAGTCTTTGCTTTGTAGCTATAAACTACTTCTTTATAGCTATAAACTACTTATACATTTTTTAATTTTTGTTTTTATTCTTTACAGAAGAAGAAACACCTGAAAGTGGAAACCTCGGCTGTTCAAGTAAGTTGTTTGTTGCATATGCTTTTGTTATCCATGTTTATATATTAACTCAATATGTTTCGGAGCTTGAGTTTTCCCCTTGCATAAATCTCTTCCTCTAAAATGGACAAAACAGAAGTGAAAGCACTATTCTGAAGTTTTTATTGCCATTTATTTTAGAAACTGAATAGTCCATGATCCAGCATTTCAGGAGCTTCTTCAGATTTGAAAAGTTGAGATTGTGTTGAAAACTTCTGAGAAGCTCCCTTTAAGAAACAGAAAATGCGTTTTATTTTTTTGTTGATTTCTTTATATGCCCTTTCAGGTGCAAATTCCATACTGTGGAATCCCTATTTATCAGATCTGAAGCTTGAGCAATGAGATTATGTTCATTTCACTTTACCTTAGGCTGAGTCTCACTTTTGCTTTAGCCTTCACAGTGGCTGCTAAACACACACCATTGCACTTGGATATCTATCCAAATATCTGTAGAATAAATAATCAACTCAACAGCAATTTATTAAAACTGAGCTGAGACTCGGGAAATGCTGACATTATCCTTATAAGAAACTGAACCTGCCTTAGTTAGACACATAATGTTCTACCCTAGGGTCAAAGTATGACATGAGCTGTTTTGTTCTTTGGCCCTTATTATATTCAGAGGTTTTTTTCCTTGTTGGATACTTTAGCACCATCTCCAGGCAATCCAGTTTTTCAGCTGAAAACAACTCAAAAGGCTTTTCTGTGTTACTCTGCAGATTTCTTGTGTATGTTTAATATAACAAATTCTTTGGTATTTGCATTTCTAATTTTTACCACTTACCTATTCCCTTTCCATGATTTCTATTAAAAAGCAACAAATCAAGCAATAATCAACCATTTAGTTTTAGCATTGTAGATACTGGTGTTGTAAAAAATTCTCAGAATGCACAGATAAATAATGGTATAATTCAGGATAGCAAAAAGTTCAGAGGAACTAACAGGAAATGCGGGCCTTTACAGGAAATGATTTTACCTTTATATTCTGTAAAGGTGTATCAGCATTCAAATCTGTTCAGATGGTCACAAATATCTGCACAGGAGCAACTTAAGAAAATGCTTGTTCATTCAGTATCCCAATAGTGACATATTCCSAAAGAGTTGCTCAGTCTGGACAGAGAGGGCAGTAACTTCTGGTTGTGTAACTGAACTGTTCTAACACAATCACTGAAAATGCCCAATCTTGCTTTTAGTTTAAAATGATGCCTGTAAACATAATGGGAGAGAATTTTGCCTGAGAACGTTATTTGACTTGCATTAGATGTTCCAGACACCAAAGATCTTGTTTTCCTAAATTTGGTGCTGAGCAAAATTATTCTTTTCTTTAGGGCCCTATTATCACATTCATTCATGCCTGTATGAATTCATGCCTCTGGAGGCACTAGATACAGAAAAAATACAGGTGACATTCATCCGTTTGAGAAGAAAACATTTTGAATTTTGAGCCTTCCTTTGATTATAAGAGAGACAGCTCAACAAATACCTCCTCCTGACTTATTCTTAGCAATACTGGGTTTTAAGTTATGTCCCTTTCTATGCTTATTTGTTTTCAGTTTTAGCCATATGACTTAGATAAATCTACTCCTTGATTTTTGTTTGAAATATGATGTAATAGTCTGAAATGAAGTAAATTATTTATTTATTTATTTATTTATTTGCAATTTAAAAACTACCATTTATTTGCCTTAATTAATAAGCAATGTGGTCATTTTGAAATAGATCTACTAAATATCCGTGTCATTTGTTTCTCATCTATGCTTTTGTAATTAATTTTATTGAGTCATGATTTTAAGGTTAGATAGGGTAATATTGTCAGATCTTATCCTAATACATTCTCCTAAAACAATCTGGATATTCTTCACACTTCCTTTATATGTAGCATATGAGTCAACCAACACTAGCTATGTATGTTTTGTAAGGATCTACATAGACATATCCTACAGAAGTCACTAAAATACATCTGCTTTTCTAATTGCAGAAGATGCAACCAGATTTAAACACCTCAAGAAATACGTTTACTCATATGAGGCAGAAACATCAAATGGAATCCCTGGAACAGCTGATTCTCGGAGTGGTTCAAAGATCACCTGCAAAGTAAGGAAAGAGGAGTAAACACAACCCACTGGGACTGTTGACCTATTAATGTTGGAGCTAGCAAACAGGGAGTGCTCTTCAGTATTTTCCCCACCAGGGCCATTCCTTGGAATTTTGAGGCTTAAAGACTAAGCTCTTCCTTTTGCAAACAGGAGACACTGAAAGTGGCTTAAGTTCTTCATGCCACCACAGGAATTCATGTATTTAATACTTACCTACCTTTTAAGGGAGAAAGAGGCAAGATCTGATTTTCAGCCTCACTTGGCACCCAGGAAGAGTCTACCAAACAATAGTGCCCATCAAACAATTCAAGAGATTGAACGGAGGCAGCTCAATGAGTCAATGAAGACTGATAGCCCATTGGTGATGACAGTCAAGACAGGATTGGGGCTGTTTATTGTGTATGCCTATCAAAATCTTCTTTCACCTTTCCCAAAACTTTCAAATAATTTCTTTTTAAATGGAATAATTGGATTTTTTTTTAACACACACTATTCGGATAGTCATAAATCAATATACTGACTCAAATTTCATATAGAGTTTCTAGTACTATGAGGATCTAGAATCTGGATAGCTTGTTTGCATATTCCATAACCCTTAGCAAAGCTAATAACCGTTTCTTCCTCAAGTTACCTTAAGCTGCTTAGAGAACTTTGGAATCTTTCCCAAGTGCTGGTGTCAGCATGACTCTGACACTTAACAAACTCAGAGAAGACTGTTTTTAGGAAAGAAACAGTGATAATGAGAACCATGATAATGAGGAAAGGATAAACACATCGTATTTCTGTTTTCAGGTTGAACTGGAGGTACCACAGCTATGCCACTTCATCTTGAGGACAATGCATTGCTCCCTGAGGGAGACATTCGGAGTTGACACTGAGGGAAGAGCCATGCTAAAAAAGTCAAAGAACTCTGAGGATTTTGCAAATGCTATGTCCAAGTAAGCAAAAGAGGCATTACTGATACTTGTAGCGTTAAATTTAAGGAGATTGTGAGGTTGCAGTCTGTCCTGCCTTTGATATTAACATGACAGCTTTATAAGATGATTCTAGAACAGAACTCTCCCTAATAATAAATTAGGCCTGACAACATTGCTCTCAGTTACTACCAAGGAATTTTTTTTTCCATCCAGACTTTTCACCTATAATTTCTTGGTCACTTATATCATTTATATCAGGAAGCTATTGTATAATCCYCTGAAAGACTATTGCATATGGAATGTTCCTTCATGTAAGCAAATTCTCAAATGACTGTCTTCAGCCTTTTTAAGATTATTTTCCATTGCTGACTTGGTACAAAGACTGTGCAATAGAAGGGCATTTGAGACTGAAGTCCAGTCCTATCATGATCTTTAATGACCTATACAACTTATCTTTTCCCTACTTATCTCCTTTCGTGACTTACTGCCACTACTCACTCCACCCAACCCATGCCTCACCTTGTCGATGCATGTTTTACTCATGCACCTTTATACTGGTTTCAGTATACCTCTCTACCCAGTTGCTCTTTTGTTTCACAAGCTGTAAAATTTCAAAAAAAAAAAAAAAACAATTGAGATAATGCTGAAATATGTATTTCAGAAAACAATTAAAGTGTTATTTAAAAATTTAAACCAGACAAATATCCTCCTGTCTTTTTGTAGTCTATTGCAGTAGTTAATAATTACCTCTTTCTAAAAATTTACTTATCTCCTCTCTGAATTTGTGCAACTTCAACTTCCAGCCATTGCTTTTGATATTTACTTGCCCCAGATGACACAGCCTGGTGATATCAGAATGTCCTTGGCCAGGATTTTGCTGGGAAAGACCTACACTATAGCAATGGTACTTAATACTAGTAAAATAACAATGAATAGTAAATAATAACAGACCAAGCTCAACATGATGCTTTGCAATAGCAGCAGTTTATTTATATCATGTTCTTCACTGATGGCTTTAATATGGTTTCATACTAATACTTGGCCTTTTTTTTGGTCAGGCATGAGCTAAAATTTAGCATTCAAGATGGAAACAATGTCAAGCTGTATCCTGAGAAGGATGAACCTCTGAATGTCCTGAATCTCAAGAGAGGGATCATTTCAGCTCTCCTTGTGCCAACAGAAACAGCAGAAAATATAAAAACAATATCCATGGTAAGTGTTTTTAAAAGCATTCATTTTCCTTCTTCAATAAATGGAACAAACCACACTTAGTAGACTTATCCCAAACATCATATTCAAAATACTTTGAAATTCAGACAAGAAACGGTGCMCTTCTTTAGACCAAAACAAATGCTTGACATCATAAACAAGGATACTAATTTCTTTCTTCTTTCCAGGACACTATATATGGAAAGTGCGATAGTGAAGTTGAATTCAAATCTAGGAAAGGAAATGTTGCTGAAGAAGTTTCAATTAATAGGGACCTGAAAGTCTGTGACAACTTCAGTCCCATCAGAGATTATGTCAGCCCCATCGCCATTGTAAAGGGACTAGTAAGTATACCTGTAAAAATTCTAAGATTAACATTCTTTACCCACTTAAAATGATAAACAATTACTAATTTGGAGCTCCRGTAGATTATCTCCATCCTTACGTAAGAACAGAATATAGACTTGGTGCCAGTCAATGGAGAAAAACCTAATGCAGAGAAAAAGAGTATATTGTTTTTCCYTCATGTTCTCATGAATTTCTTTAAGTTATTTTTAGAGGAGAATTTTTCATAGACCAGTTTCAATGTCAGTGTGATTAAACAATCAACTATTTGTTGAGTTGTTCAGTTGTTCAGTTAAGAATAAAGATTGGTACTGGCACAGTTTTTTGGGGGGATAAAAATGATTCCAGTTAGGCACCATCATTTTCAATATGGTATAACTGTCAATATTAAAGTAAGACTGTGACAGCCTTTAAAAATGTTTGTTRCATATATTCAGCAAAATGATGCCAAAATCTTTATTCTGTAGAACATTCCATTATCGACACTTCTGAGGAGCACTCAATTCTGTCATTACAATATTGATGCAAAGAAAAGGCATATAAGAGATGTTGTCTGCAGTGAAAAACACCTGTTTTTGCCTTCCTCATACAAGTAGGTTGCACTGTCCTTATTGTTATCTTTTCTATGTATATTTTATATAGTAATATATCAAAGTCTGATGTAGATCCCACATAGTCCCTTTGTTCTTACGGAGGCAGCAGGTATGGCAAGATTTCTCAATACTATTTACTTTCAACTAAAGGACTATATTTTTCTTTGATTACTAGAAATCACTATGGAGTGATGACAGAAGTCAACCAGACCTTGAAGCTTGAAGACACCCCTAAGATCAATAATAGAAATTTTGATGGAGGTACATGTGCAGTTCTGAATAAATGTCAAATAAAAATACAGAGACAACATATTTTTGAACAATTATGTCATTAAAATGTTTATGAGGGAAACAAAACAATTGASTTTTTAATTAAATTTGATATATCTAGTCAGAAAACTTTGGGAGGGAATCGGGGAATTTTTTWATTTTTTAATTTATTTCTTCATTTTTAATTAAATTAATCTTTTAGTATTTTTTCCAATTAGTCTTTATRTATTTTTTAGGTATCTTGAAAGTTAATCTTTTTGGAAATAGGCTTAACAACACATTCTTTGCTAGTCATAATTTTGCTCTTCAATTTCTGGCTTTAGCTACCAAATCTGAACAACTCGATGAGTTGGACTAGATGGTCTCTGGAGGTCCCTTCCAACCTCAACCCTTCTATGATTCTGTCGTTCTGTGGTGTGCAAATGTTACTACTGGTCATAGCATACCTTCCTGATAACATACCTTCCTGATAACAATCATTAAAAGTTAGAAAATCAAACCCCGCTAAACGGTATAAAGGATAAAATGTACTAAGGAATCATCTTCAGGAAAATTTAAGATTTCTACAAATCAGTATCATTCTGTTTTKGGGAGAATTACATTTATATTCCATTTTACTATTTTTAGAAATTCTTCAGCTATTAAATTTAAATTAGTATCATATAAAGCAGTCTACAGAGTATATATCTATACTAAGCATGTGTCAGAGGATAAACACTAGCATACCACCTTGATAAAGATATCGAATGTAATTTTTTCTAATTTCTAGATGAACTGGAAGAGAAAGGACTTGCACTGGAAAGTTCAGATGCAAAATTTCCCAAGCAAGAGGATGCTGTTCTGAAAGCTCTTCAGGAATTGCAAAAACTTTCAGCCTCCCAACAGAACCAGCAGAGAGCAAGACTCTTTTACAAATTTGTTTCTGGACTTAGAAGTTTACACAATGCCAGTCTTGGTTCTCTTGTACCAAAGATGATGGAAACTTCCAGGTATGCTACAACAGTGCATAGTGCAAATTCAAYATGTCAGTGTCCTAGTGAAACAATTCTGAATTTGACTGTTTGCTTCAAGTGATTTTAAATTATAGGCTAATTAGATGTTAACATTGGCTTTTCAGAAAGGTAACTATCATATTACTTCTCTAGAGAGAAACAAGGAAAGCATGAGAAAAAAAATGAAATTAATATTTTTCCCATCAGAAATGCTCAAATGGTAATAACAAACTGAACATATATGAAAATGGTAATAGAATTTTAACAGGTCTGAAAGCTCTAGAATTCTATAAAAAGCTAGTCTTTTTCATCATTAGCTGCTCAAATCTTTCTAGTTAATTGGAGAAGCTAACTCACAAAAAGAAGTTGAATTTAGCATAGGCTAAAAAACCTAGGCATTACTGTTTTTCCCTTCTACCACCCCAGCTGAGGGTGTATGCCTGGTACAATCCTGAGAAGATGTTAATATGACCAAATATCTGCAGAAAATTCATCCAGCTTCCTTGAAGGACAAGGATGTTAGTTCCAAACTCCAGTCCTGACTTATATTAAAGAATGCAGCTGAGAAAGCAAAATTTTTGAAGATAGGGGAGAGCACGTGTCTTTAATCTTCCCCATTCTCCATCTCCCAATCCTTGCTATTCCTGTCCTAGCTGAGCTTAATTCAGTTTGCACATACTTGTGTCTTCAGTCTGTAGAGACACTAAAGCCTCTCTATAGGCTTTAGTGTATTTTAGTGTATTATATTGTAGTAGTTAAGGGGATGGGAAAGTGTAACGTGTTTATAGTAAAAAGATGTAGGCTATGTAGTGATAGCATTGTTAATACTTTTGTGTTGTCCATAGCATTGTTAATACTTTTGTGTTGTCCATGGCAAATCATGTTATTAGCACAATTTGTAAAACTAAGCTTCTTTTTGATAAACATTTGAGTGATTTGCTTCCAAGACATACATTATAGACATACATAGGCATACATCACTTACATTAACACACCTAATTGAATGCTTTGAATACTTCTTTCATTCAGCTTCTTTCAAACATGTGCCATGGATGGATAACTGCAAACAGGGAATTGATCTGAGCCCTCTTTTTCTTTCAGTTCCCTTACAGTCCAGGCCCTGACTCAGTGCGGGACTCCAGAGTGCTATAGTGCTGTCCTCCAGATACTGAGAACAGGCAATGTCAATCCACTTGTGACAGACCTGGTCACATATACCCTGGGACTGCTGCCTTCTCCAACTGCTGAAAGAATACGGGAAATTCTTAACATGGCCCAGTATCGGCCAAGCAGAGCTTCATTTTATGGATTGAGTCACTCTGTTAATAAGTGAGTAATGACAGTACCTGGTTTTATAAAATAATCTCAGCAAGGCATTAAAATCTCCACAATAATTGTTAAGAGTAGTTGTTTTTTGAACATTTTTTTAAGTTATCTCTTTTGGAATTAAAAAACAAACAAAAATCATTTGTCCTCTTTTTTTCTAATGTGTTTCTTTTTTGCTCAGATTCTACAATGAGAAGCTAACTGTGACAGAAGAAATAAGAGATGTTGCAGACTTCATGGTATCACTCCTTGGCACAGAATGCTCTGGGGACGAAGAGCTCACATATCTCACACTTAGGGTATTTTTATTTGTTTCTTCCCTTATGCATGCTATTATTATAGATTATTGCATATATAAGACTGTCTTCCTGTTGTTGGAGAAAAAATTATTTATCATATTTCTGTGTTTTCATCACTGACAGGCTATTGGAAACATGGGCACAATAATGGAAAAAGCTAAGCCCAACCTGAAATCTTTGCTTAAGACATGTATCAGAAATGAAGCTGCATCACCTTCAGTTCAGAAAGCAGCCATCCAGGCATTCAGAAAAATGACTATTACAGAAGAGGTAAACTGGATCACAGAAATTGGCAGAAATTGTTTACAATTCACTTTAACTTAACTGTTCACCTAAATAATCAAGATGTCCCTATTATTCCATATTTTTGCTATCTCCTGTGTAATTATCCACAGCCTTTCTAGAATTTATTTTCTATTCAAACATCTGAGAAGTTCTACAGAATTGTGACTCAATGGACACTGCTCCTTTGAAATGTAGCTGCTTAACATATCTTCAGTTTAAAGGGAAAGCTTGAATATGTTCTTGTAAAGACATCTTAAATGGTGCTGTCCCTGTTTAAAGGTGGTTTAAGGAGTTACTCCAAATTTATATGTAGTTAACTAAATATAGAGAAAAAAAACAGTTCTGTATTTTAGAATGGCAGTTGATTGCTATCATTATTGTACTACCTAGATTTAAGTTTAAATTAAGGTGAAATAAAAACATCTTGTAGAGAATGGGTACCATTACACAGAACATTTCAGGTAACTATAGCAAATACCAGTTTCAACATCAACAGGTTCCTACTATAAAAGACAAGAGAGGCTTGTGAGCTTGGGAGCCTTCAAACAGGTCATCAGATTCAGTTTCACTCAAGGCATTTTAAAATTAAATATTTTTCAGAGAATGATTTTTTTATTATTATTTTCAAACTATTTTTCTTTTTATCTTCAGATTAAAAAAAGAGTTTTATTTCCAAAAACTAATTTTCAAAATCTAAGAATTTTTCTTCAGGTCAGAACATTTATTCACAGCAATCGAAAATAAGCATTTTAAACAGAAAAATAACCTGATAGATACAAGATGAAAAAGTCAGCTTCATTAAAACCATAATTTCTATGAAAATTCATGTCAAAAGAAAGKAGAATCAGCAAAACACTCTTAGTTATAGAAAGAGAGGCCGTTGTGGTTATGCAGTCCTGAAAATATTGCATGAATATCATTCTGGAAATTATTTGACCCATTATAGTCCAAAAAGATTTTGGCAATATCATCTGCTCACCAGCTGATCAGTGCATAATTTGCCTTCCTCTGTTTAATATAGGACCGTTCAGCTCTTCTGAAAGTATTCAATGAAGGGGATGCACTTGCTGACAAACGTCTGGCAGCTTATCTCATGCTGATGAAAAACCCTTCTCCAAGTGACCTCACCAAGATTGTAAGAGTCCTGACAAAGGAGAGGAATGAACAAGTGAAAAGCTTTGTTGCCTCACATATTGCTAACATCTTAGACTCTGAAGAAACAGGCATTGAAGAGTAAGTAAAATTAAACCATGCGCTGATCATATAAGAAGAACAAAATTGTGATCCAAATTGTAGCRATGGTGCTTTTTTATTTGTCTAGCAGTGCTTCTTTTTTTTTCTTTTTTATATTTGTTTCCATGCTCACTTTCATTTTTTGAACAAAGTTAAGGAGAAGTAACCTAAAAGACAGAACATCGTCTGGGTAAATCTATGGCTTCGTCAGAGCAGTGATAGCTTACAGTCTTTTTTTAGTTTTACTGTTAGGATGCAATACAGAGCTAGCCATTTTCCATCATCTCAGTTGTATGAATATCTACAAGTGTCATAAGATATCTCAGAATTAGGGCTAAATGGTTTTTGGTATGTATACTAATCATATTTTGTTTACTATGCTCTTAGTCTGAAAAGCAGAGTAGAAGAAGCCCTGAAAGGAAACCAGGTTCCAACAGCCAAGGATTTCAGAAAATTCTCACAAAATTATCAGATTTCCAAAAGAGTTTCTCTACCTGGACTTGATCCCATCTCTGCCAAAGTAGAAGGAAATGTGATATTTGACCCAAACGCTTACATTCCTAAGGAGACTATGTTAAAAACCACCCTGAATCTGTATGGATTGCACCCAAGCGATATCTTTGAGGTACAGCAAGATCTTTTATTATTTTGCAGCTGTTGCCTTTCTCATTTCTGTTGGCTTATAACAACATTCTGTGAATAAGACAGTATTTTTGACAAGTTTTGGTGAAAAATCTAATGATCACTATGCAAGGAGACTCATTTGATCCTCATTGGGATTTAGAGCAAGACCCTATGGGATGTCGCTTGCTGATGGACCATCTTGTTGGGTCACTAAAGATCTAGCTAGGGTAGGGCTGAACCCACCTGTAACAAATAGACTGCATGCTAAGCAATCATTTCTTGCCCACTGATGTATTCGTAGTGGATTGTAAGTGAGGTCCAGCCTATATTGAGGTTTTATGTTGGACCTCTCCACAAAAATAAAATCAATCATAAAATCTAGCATTCTGTTCTGATGCATATTTTCTCTCCAGATTCATAGAACTTTGATATATGTTTTAAATGTATAGTTTRCTCACCAGAAAGCCTTTTTGTTGTAAGGTCCTAAAGAAGTGGAAAACTGTGTGACTTAGGACTTTGCTTTATACATTTCAGCTTGGCTTGGATGGAAAGGGTTTTGAACCAACCCTGGAAGCTTTATTTGGAGAGAAGGGATTTTTCCCAGACACTACGCACAAAGCTTTGTACTGGGTTGACGGCAGAGTTCCAGAAAAGGTCTCCAAGGCACTCTTTGACTATTTTGGTTATTCCCAGGATGGCAGACAGGAACAGGTACAGCTTGAAAGTGTTCTTTGTGCAGCATTGCATTATTGTCTGTTCACATTACAGTATTAATTACAGTACTTTCAGTAAATATTGTATCATCTGAGCCTTCTCTCCTAATAAGTTAAAACAGAAGTTCTTAATCATATTTTAAAAAAGATTTTTAATAATATTTGGGAAGGCCTTTGAGGTGCAAAGTGCGTGTTTGGATTAGCTTCTGTTCACCAAGTTAAAATTTTTGCTATGTAATCACACAGATTTCTCATAAATCTATTTCATTTTATGCTACTTTTTGAATGAATTTTCAGGATATGGTGAAAGCAATAATGCTTAACCTTGAAAAACTCATAAAAGAATTGAGCAACAAGGAAGTTCCTGAAGGAAGAGCACATCTGAGAATCTTGGGAGAAGAACTTGGATACATGAAACTCAATGATTTCAAATTGCTGGGAAGCATGATTTTGAAGAGCATTAAAACTGTTCAGGGTATTCCAGAAATGGTATGTTTCAGATGTACCAATGAGTATTTTGGTTTCTTTTTGTTTTCTATCAGATATTTTTAAGTGTAGGTTTCATATATAGATTTGTTAATGTCCATTCCTTTTTTTGTTTCTCAGATTGCACAAGCCATCTCAAAAGGTGCTGACAGGGACTTATTTGTGCACTACATGTTCATGGACAATGAGTTTGAGCTCCCAACTGGAGCAGGTTTGCAACTCAAGTTTGCTTTGTCTGGAATAGTGACACCTGGGGCCAAAGTAGCTGTGAAGCTTCATCAAAAAAGCGTAAGTCTCAGTTATGCATTTGATAATAATCTATAAACTTATCATACAATTCTGATGGTGCTACAGTTTTAAATACTATGAAATACTCTTAAAAAAAAAAAAGAACTTACCATCACTAGATAAGTTTACTTTAATGTGAATGTCATTCACAAACATATTGCACATATCAAGTATGAGATTACTAAATTTATGGAAGAAATTTAACTTTACRCTTTTTAAAAATAATCTTTATGTATTTCTCATTAATATCAAATGAGAATAGTGCAAGCGCTACTATGTGAGTTTGCCAGGAAAACCAATTAATAAAAATTTCAGTTAAAAGAAACATTTAAAATAAAATTAAATGAAAAAATGAATATGAAATGAAACATCTTTATTTTAAAATTCAAAAAATTAAAGAGCACGTGGAATTAAATGAATTCTCAAGCCAAAATGAGCATTTTTACTGTTGTTCATTATTATTTTGACCTCATTTATTCAATATTTTATATAAATTTCTCAATGCTTCAGCCAACCTAAACTTTCATTTTCCTCTATGCACTATTTAATAGTGTAACTGTATAAATACATAATAGTATAAATAAATATAAAAATGTGCTCAGATTTAGTTTTCCCTGCTTTTTTTTTTTTTTTGATTTTTTTTCCCAGAATTTCATTCTGTTTGCTATTTCTATAATGTCCAAACCAGAAGCTTGAAAGTAAGCTGTTTTCTCCTTAGGGAAATTCAAATCTGGGATCAATTTCTATTTTGTAAAGTTATTTAGTCATTATTTTTGAAAATTATTATMATTTTTCTCCCTTGGAAAACTGGTTTTGTTTTCAGCTTTAAAAATAGATGCAAATAGTTCATATACAAAATCTTTCTGTAGCAGAAGTACTTCTGCAGTAGGTAAGATTTCTAAGGTTATCAGGTTACTGTATTTGCTATGTTGCAGTTACAAATTTTCTCTCCCCTCAGTTTATATAGTGAGGCTTAGGAATCAAATATATTGAATGGCAATGTCAATTATACAAAACTAAGCTCTAGGTTATCAAGAAGAATGAAAATATTGCTTTTTTACAAGATTAATAAGAAAAGTATTGGACAAATAAACATATCATTTTGTTTTTATCAAATAGATGCAAGCAGAATTCATTGCTAAACCTTCCGTAGCAATAGAGTTTGTAACCCACCTGGGAGTAAACATGCCTGAATTTGCTAGAAGTGGTGTGGAGATGAATTCCAACATATTCCATGAGTCTGGAATTGAAGCACATGTTAGCATGAAAGCTGGACAACTGAAGTTCAGCATTCCTGCTCCAAAGACTCCGACAAAACTCCTAAGCATCAGGTAATGAAAAATGCCAAGTCTCTGCCCTTCCTTCTCTTTTTGATTCTTATTCTGACAGAATTGAGGGGTGGGTGCAAGCATGGAGAGATCTTCAGTTCAGAAAAATCTCAGACATTGTAAAACTGGGATAGCTACTTTTGTAGGATAGGTGAATGTCCCAGATAGGGATAACTGAAATTTATCATTCAATTAATTTACTATTCAATTCTATATTTTTCATCAAGACCCTTTGCATTTCTGCATCTTTATTTTCTTTTGCATAAAATCATTATCATAGATATTTTATTTTGAAATTAAATGAATTGCATATATTAATTTCAGAGATGAATATCTCAATACACAGAATTGCATTTTTCTATCTATAATAATACTTACAACAATAATACTCAATTTGATCATTTAAGCCCTAAAGAGCTCTTTATTTTATAAAGCCCCAACAGCTTTTCAGAAAGTAGCCCCATTAATAGGTTTTACCAACTTAAGTGTAGTATCTAAATACCYGTTCCTGAGAATACTAACGTTCACTTTCGTATTCCAGCAACACACTACATTTGGTGTCTCCAACAAAAACTGAAGAGATTCCACCTCTGATTGAGAATAGGGAATCATGGACTTCTTGCAAGTCTTTTATTACTGGTCTAAATTTCTGCACCAATGTGTTATACTCCAATGCCAGTGCTACAGATTCAGCTCCATACTATCCCCTGACTGGAGAAACCAAGTAAGTCAAACCAGCTTTGACTGTGTCTGTTTTGCATCAAGAAACATATAAAGCCCTATAAGACATTATCTACAGTATGCTCTCACATATTCTAAGAAGTCAGTAGGAGTACCTTACAAAGCTAGTAATATGTGAATGATTTATCCTGTCATAACCACATTATTTACAAAATTCATTTATTCCTTTTCTAGATTTGAAGTTGAAATAGTTTCCACAGGCGAAGTGAAGCAATACTCTGCAAGCGCTAACTATGACTTGCAGAGGGAGGGAAGTGACCTGATAGACACCTTGAAGTTTGCTCTCCAGGCAGAAGGTAAGAAACTGAAAAAGCAAGATGGTTTAGCTCAGTTTTGAATTAGAACATTGAAGTGGGAAACGCTTTCCTTTTTTTTCTTTAAATGAATAAATCATCCTAATAGAATCATTTGTAATGTAAAACAGAATACCATTTCACTTGACATGTGACAACACTTTCACTCATTTCACTTCACGTACACAGTTCCAGTGCAAGGTCTTTGTGATCAGATTCAGATTTTATATCACAAAAATGCTTTCCCATGTTTAAAAAAAAATAAACAAAACCAAGTGGTATCAGTGAATGAAAGAATAAAAGGAAAAATTAATGGGTTCTATATAAGCAAGAAATAAATGGCATTTCTGGTAAAATATGGTAATACTGCATACAACAGAGAATAGTGCCATCAACAGCATTTTTTTCAAAGGGAGAATCTGTGGAAGAGTGAGTTTATGTAACAAGAATAGAGAATATAGAAGAATATAACAAGAACTGGACAAGGGGTAATGGTTATAAGCTGCAACACAGGAAGTTCCATCTCCATGTGAAGAGGAACTTCTTTACTGTGAGGGTGAGAGCCCTGGAACAGGCTGCCCAGSGAGGTTGTGGAGTCTCCTTCTCTGGAAGTCTTCAAAACCCGCCTGGGTGCCACCCTGTGCCACGTGCTCTGGGTGTCCCTGCTGGAGCAGGGGGTTGGAGTAGATGATCTCTAGAGGTCCTTCCAACCTTAACCATTCTGTGATTCTGTGAATGACTGGTAGACTGGTCATTGATGATTTAGAAAATGAAGAAAAAAATGATAAATCAGTTTGTGATTCAGACTCATCACCTGCTGATTTATATCTTTAGGGTGAAACTGATTTCTTCTTTTCCATTTTAGAACAGTCCAGAAAGATACCACAGTTGTGAATAACCAAAGTAATTWTTTTCTTCAGGTGTAAGGCAGCATGAGGCCACACTGACCTTCAGGTACAACAGGGACAGGAGAATTTTGACCAGTGATGTCCGCGTTCCAGATATTGATATTGACTTTGGTACAAACTTCAGAATTACTGATGAATCTGTTTCTGGGAAGAAAGCATATACCTTAATCTTAGACCTGCTAAACAAGAGGATAGCTGAAGTTACTCTTACTGGACAAATAAGGTAAGCTAGGAAACCATTTAAGCTTTCCAAGACACCATTGAATAAGATAGCTGAAGATTTTTTAAACTTAGAATAAAAAAGGGGAATAATATCCTGTTTAAGAGAAATTACTGAATATACATACACATAAAAAATTGTTACTCAAATTCTCTTTCATAAACACTTGAAGCATTCTCTTTCTAATCTGCAAAAGATACAAGATATATATATCTAATATAAAGACTAATTCTAAAGTAGATATATGCAATACATAACAGTTGAGCCTTCTTACTATATGTGTATATATAATTTGTATTACAAATTTGAGTTAGTTCTTCCATATTTGTATACAGATTCCTGCAAGAATGACGTTGTAGTACTGTTACTGCAGGTGTGATAGTCCAAGGATATAAACAAGGCATGGTTTGTTCAGACACATTATCTTTTATTGAGTATATTCAGCTCAAAAAAAAAAAAAAAAAAAAAAGTTATTGGGTCTCCCTGTGAAGAAATCTAGTGACACTCCATAAACAACAAAACAAAAAATAACTGAGAGCTTCCTGTAAAAGTTCCCACGCTTCATGATGAGAATATTTCCGGGAACATCTACAGGGGAGCTAACAAAAATGTTCAGCCTGCCAGGGTTTCTAAAATTGTCCGCCTCACAAGCCCATGGTGAAATGAGCTGATCACATTCTTTAATAAACCTCAATCTTCCATGGAATTCTGTGATCCTGATGGTTCCCCAGRGAGTCTTTGTCTTTGTTGTTCATGCAGAATTGCCTCTGATATCAGTGGGAGCTTTGGACAGATGTCAGGGACCTCAATTCCCTTTCATTTACACTAACATAATATTAGAATTTTATAAAATTAGAATTTTAGAATTTAACAAAGTGACAGAGATATAAAATAAATGTGAATAAAGGAAAATGAGGCCCAATGGCATAATGTTTTGTCAAATGTTTTGTTTCCATTTGATTCATGATTCATGGTTCGTATGCTTAGTAAAGAATGTCTTGAATAAAGAGAGCAGGATTTGATTCAGGTACAGCTGAACCAAGACAGGTAGATAGTTCCTTCTGTTTCAATGTTATAAAATAAATATTGGATTAGTCCTTTGTGTTTCTGCATAGCATTAAAATAATTTACTTTAAATTTTCCAAAGTCACCAGGAATCTGCTGATTCTGATTCATTGAATCAGAARCAATCCTATAACTCTGATTAATTCCATTTTTTATACCACCATGAATTTAAATTTTGGACTTACTCCTGAAACATAAACAAAAGAGGTAAATGAAATACTTTATATGCATGTTGACTTTTCACTTTCTTAGATATGCTGGAATGGAAGAAGCAATGCTAAGAGGCACCCTTTCCATACCTCGCCTGCAAACTGAACTTAGAACTGAAGCACTGGTTAATTACTCACTGACCAAAGGATATCTTCAGATGAKCTCAGCTGCAACATCTCCTGGGAATTCAGTTTCAGGAAGAGTTGTTTTCAGATATGGTAAGGTGAACACACAATTCAGGTGTAAAACCTATAAATGTAGACAGCTTATAACTTTGGTTTATATTAAATCTCAAGTAGAGCGAGAATACTTCTGACTTTTACCATTTTTTTTCTTCTAAATTCATGATTTTCAGATTCTGAGAAAGTTGAACTGGAGTGGAATTCAGGAGCAAATGCTGCTGTGAAGAAAATGTCTTCTGGCTTCACAGTTAATCTTTCAGACTACCCCAAAACTTTGCAGAAGCATGCTAATGAACTGCTGGATCGGAAAGTAGCTCATACAGATATGACGCTGCGACATATTTTATCACAATTTATCGTGGTATGTTTCAATTTACAGTGGATATTACTGCTTGATCATGTAGCCCTGATGAATTATCTCCTCAAAGAATGCCAAAAGGAACTTAATGGGGATGACATGTGAAAGCAGTGAGATTTAATACAGTTTATATTTTCAACTTGGATAGAGCCACTTTACCAGATGCCTAGTACTTTGTATATGGATAGTTGCAAGAACCTTCAGACAGCTGTTACATGGTGGAAAGGCCTCAATCTTGTCATACTTTTTCTTTCTTTTATCCCTTTACTTTGAAAAATTTTGCTCTTCACTGCAGGCAACAAACACCTGGCTGCAAAAGGCATCAAAAGATGTCCCCTATGCGCGGACTCTACAAGACAAACTAAGTGGACTACAGGACCTGAACATCCAGAAAATGAACCTGCCTGTTATCACTATTCCTGAAGAACTTTTCCTGAAAAGGTAGGGAGAGAAATGAGCATAGTCACACAGAGAACTRAAAATATATATTCATTCATGTGCTTCTACTATCTTATTTGACTGTGATTTATAAAATAGTCTAAAATTATTGTAAACAGTTCCATAAAATTAGCAGAGAATTTTAAGATAAAAGAAATTATGTAGTGTAAGTTATGAATGATGCTAGGTAAGACAGAACTGATTCTACAGACATCATTCCTGCAGCATATGAATGCATCCTGAAGTACTGCATTATGCCATGAGAAATGAGCAAAAAAATTCATCATTCAATGATCTTTCCATGAAAGAAGTAGTAATGAAGCCTAATTTCCTGTACCTWGTTGTCCAGCATCCATACAGACCTTTTTTTTTATTGGCAATAACCAAAAGGTCCCTAATCCTAATGTCTTACACTTTTTCTCCTCGACCTGCTACAAAGCTTCACTGAACTTGTGTGAACAAAACTTTTAAGGAACCCTTCTGTCAAATTTGGTAGAAATTATCTGATATGTTAAAAATCTATAAGAAATTAGGTTTGACCAAGAAAGAGGAAGATAAGCATCCTACTCCTTCCATCTCTAGCAAATTAAATTATAAATCAGTCAGAGTGAATCTGTACTTTAAAATGCTCTAGCACCTGTCTAGAAGTTGCGCTCGTGATGGGTCTTAGATTAGCCCTCTTGTTAATTAGTGTTCTTATCACATCGTTGGTTTGCCTCTGCATAAGAATTCAAGGACTTCTGCTTCTACACTACTGCTACCCCAGTGTATGAAATGTGTTTGTATAGGATTCCCATTACCTAAGGAAATATAGATGACTGAAATAAATGTAAATGAAAGGAATAAAGAAGCTTGTAAAGTTTGGATTACGAAAACAGATAAAAAAAAAAAAAAAAAAAAGAGTATTTTCTCCTTCCTCGCACTAGTTTTTCCACATACTGCCTTTCACTGGAGCATTATAAAACAAAGTGTTAATGACAGACATCTCCTTTAGCTTTGTAATGTTCCTGAGCTAAGTGTAAGCAGGGAAGCTAATGTTTCTTTCTCCTGTATTCTTATCAACAGTGCACATTAGAATAATAGCTTCTACTGTTCTGTGTCGGTCTTTTTTAATGATTTGCTAGAATGGAATGGAACAGATTTTTAGAATCTATTTGCTTACTTTTCATCTCAAAATGTGACTCTAAGAGTAAAAAAGATTTTGTATTATACAACACCAATAGGGCAAACAACAAAAGCAYCTTGCCAGAATATTGTTCTTGCACAAATTAAGACTGAATTTCCTTCTGTTTTGTCTTTTCATAATTACACTTTTTCCACACAAATTTTTCAGCTGGAAATCCATATTTTCCAGTCCTATTTTTTTTTGTACTGAGAATAAATTAAATGCTGAATATTTGCAAAAAACTTTTGAAATACTTATCATCATCAGAGACATTCTTGATAATTTAGTTTCTTACAGTATGAGTCTTTTCATTCATTTCTATAAAAATATACTTTTTAAGATTAATTTAGATTAAATAATAAAAATAGTATTAATGTTAAAATATTAACATATATTAAACTTGTATACTGTAAGTTTTGTATATTGTTTAGTAGGGGTATTTTATCTTAATAATAATACTAGGAGGAATTGCCTTTCTCTTGTATTCAGCGTAACACGTTGCAGAGTTGTRGCAGTATTTTCAGAAGAATTATTCTTTACTGTATGTCAGCTATTTTCCTTTATTTAATTTAGAGGACCACTTTCATATCGGTGCATCTCTTCATGGATGCTCTTTCATATTGCATCTCTTCGTAGATGATCATAAAACAGATTTGGATTCTCAGGTCAGAAAAAACAAGTGCAAGATTCATAAGTCTTATATTTAGCCCCTTGCAAAAAAAATGCAACTCTCTCCTAGTTATGCATAGTAACTCTAGGCAGATTCCAGAAGCTTTGAACTCTAATACAAGGTCTAACTTAAATAGTCCATTTTGGATTAYTTGCCTTCTCAGCTTTACTGACTATGGAAAAAGGGAAGCAAACATTAATAATATTTACCAAAATCCAAATCACTTTCAGTAGATTCTAATAGATGGATGCTTCAAAAATGCTGAGATAAGAAAAAGTCATCTTTACATTGCTATGTATATCTAAAGTCAAGATATTGGTATAAGCCTGTAAATAAATAAGATCGGTATCATGGGAATAGTAGGAATTTCCTTGTATAAATCATGGACTTTTATAGATTGTTAAACACAGTCACTTTTGTTTTCTAGTGATGGCCGGATCAGATACAACTGGAATAAAAACAGTTTTGTAATTAATATTCCATTGCCATTTGGTGGAAGATCATCCCATGACATGAAGATGCTACAAACTGTTAAAACACCTCCTCTGGTAATGGAGTCCATGGGAATAAATGTACCATCGCAGGAATACAGAATCCCACCGTTTACTGTTCCAAAATATTATCCACTTCGTGTGCTTTTACTTGACACTTTAGAGGTCTCTAGTAATATCTATAGCAACTATTACAACTGGTCAGCAACATACACTTTGGATAACACCCACACAGACAAAACATCCATAAGAACTACTTATGCCATGAATGCCGATTCAGTTTTTGAGCTGCTTTCTTACAACGTAAAAGGTAAGAATTTGTGTTGATATTGTATTGTTGGCAAAACTTCTTTAATAATTTCATTTGACATTCATCAGATAAAGCATAGCACATATGTTTTCTTATTGTTTATTTAAAGAACAAGGTTTGATAATCTGAACTCTCTTTAAAGATAATTTGTGAATCTTTTATTTAGGCACTAAAGATGAAATCATATAATTGAATCAAGTATTTTAAAGTCTGCACTCCAAAATACTCCCTATTGAGGGCAAAATCCTTCAGGACTGAAAGTCCAATCCTAAAAAACAATTGTGTACTTGACAAGTCAAGTGTTTTCAAAATCGATCTTGTGTGTGTGGTTTTGTGTCTGCCTGCAATTTCTCTCTTTCTCTTTCTTCCTGTACATATTAATATATATTTGTTTATAACTTGAATATGCTTATATACTGCCATAAATACTTACTATTTAAGTATCCCAGATCCAGACTGAGTAGGTCTTAAAATGGGTATTTTAAAGGTAGTTCTTTTCAAAATGCAATGAGAATAGACAAASTCATTTAGTTTCTTTTAAAATCCACACCATAAATGGAATTAACAAAGACATTTGATAAAGGCAAGAGTTAGATAAAAGAATCTTAGTTATGGTCTAGTTTGGATAATTCTTGAGCATCCATCTTGTTAAATTCACTAGTTAAGTTGGCATAATGTTGCATCATCTCATATAATTAAACTTAATACAGAGTCGAGTTTTAATTTATTGTCATTTTTAAAATTTAGCCCCAAATATCAAAATGATAAGTTTTTACAGAAATATTCTTGATTTGCAAAAATATTTTTTCTCTGACAGTCTTTAAGACATAATGTATATATTTATCTTGTGTCACTTTCCTTGTATTTCAGGTTCTGGAGAAGCATCTTATCATAGGAATGGCTATATGTATKCATATGAAAATCATCTGAAACACAGACTGTTAACATCAGTTTTTAAACTGGCCAGGACAAAGAGCTATGAACCTAGTCCCACTGGAAACTGCACGGTATCACTTATGGCATCAAGCACTCTGGGTCCTCAGCTTTCATTTTCCACCGATATTGTTTCTGAGAAGACAAATAATGTGAATATCAATAATGTCAAGATGGAAGGCCAGCTGGAAGTGGCTTCTGTCTTTGCAAGAAGTATTTACACTCTGTCAAGCTCGTACAATGAAAAGAGACGGGTTTTAGAAGGGAAATCAAATCTGAAGTTGGATTCTTCTTACCTTCAGGCTACCAATCAGGTATCTGGCAGATACAGTGATGGTGTGTTTTCCATTACATCTGTCTCTGATGTACAAAGTGGACTATTAAAGAACACAGCTTCACTAAGGTATGAAAACAGCCAGCTGAAAGTGACATCTGAGACAAATGGAAGATACCGACAACTTGCAGGTGTCAATAAGCTTGAGTTAATTTTATCGAGGAAGACAGCTGCTCTTCGCTCAGAAAACCAAGCCACTTACAAGCAAACCCAGTATTATGCCTTGTTTGCAGGTTCTCTCAACTCCCAGGATCTTGTTTTCAACACTGATATTTCAATGACTGATCAAAGGAATCGAGCTGCCCATAAGTCATCTCTCAATATTAATCAGTATGGTCTAGCCAGCAGTGCAACCACAAATGTGCAGTTTAGTCCACTGACAATGCAGAGTGAAGTGAATGCCAAGCTCGATACTTCCGGAGGCTCCATGTCGCTATCCTCTTCTGGGCGCTATGGTAAAAACAATGCAAAATTCAATATAGGTGGAAGAGTGAGCTTAATGGAAATAACACTGGGAAGTGAATATCAGAGTACAATTCTGGGCATGGACAACAAACATGTTTTGAACTTCAGAGTTAATTCTGAAGGACTCAAATTTTCAAATAACTTGCAAGGATCATTTAAAGAAATCAAGCTGGAGTACACAAATGACTTGAATATACCTGGCTTATCCTTAACATATGCTTCAAAATTAGACAACAGCTTCAGTTCTGAGAAGTTCCACAAGCATGTCTTTGATCTACAACTACAGCCTTGGTCACTTACAGCTAAGATGASTAATAATATTAAATACACTAGAACTGAAGTTAGCAACAAAGCGGAATTACTCCTTGAGCCTCTGAAGCTGAATTTGGGTGGTAATGTGAGAGGAGCCTATGGAGCAGATGAAATAAGGCATACCTACGCCATTACATATGCTGATCTGGCTGCAAACTTTAAAACAGATACAGTTGCAAATGTTSAAGGCGCAGCAGTGAGTCACAGAGTTAATCTGAATGTGGCAGGACTTGCTTCCTCAATTACCATCAACACAAACTGTGATTCCAAATCTCTCCGTTTCAGCAATGCTGTACGTTCCACTATGGCCCCATTTACTATCACTGCTGATGTACATACCAACGGTAATGGAAAGCTGATTGCTATGGGTGAACACACTGGAGACCTTTACAGCAAATTTCTGTTCAAAGCAGAGCCTCTTGCTTTCACTTTCTCCCATGATTACAGAGGATCTACCAGTCACAACTTGAAGTCTAGAGGAAGGTACACTACACTGCTTGATAATAAAGTCCATGTGCTTTTTACTCCATCAGAGCAGTCAAGTGCTTGGAAAATGAAAAGTCAGCTGAACAATAATGTATATTCACAAGATCTCAGTGCTTACAACGATGCAGAAAAGACTGGTATGGAACTTAGTGGAAGAGCTTTGGCAGATCTCTCTCTAATGGATTCATCAATCACAGTGCCATTCACCTCTGAAGCAATTAATGTAATTGATGTGTTAGGCCTCAGGGACAGTTTGTCAGAGCCTCAGGAATTCAGTATCTCTGGCTCTGTGAAGTATGACAAAAATAAAGACATGCATGTTATCAACCTGCCATTTTTGGAACACTTGCCAGTTTACTTTGAGCAAATCAGAGGCGCTATTCTATCCACACTGCAGGCCATCCAAAGATACTTGAAAAACATTAACATAGATCAACATRTGAGAAAATACAAGGCAACTTTGGATAATCTCCCACAGCATGTCAATGACTACATAGACAAACTGGATATGAAGGGCAGGGTTAGCAGCATGAAAACTAATCTGATTGCTTTCACAAAGGACTACAGCATAACAGCTGATGATCTCCAAATTATACTAGAAAAAGCCCTGGTCAATATTCAAGAAATACTGTTTCAACTGCAGGACTACCTAGTACAAATTGAGCAATACATAAAAGATAATTATGAGCAGTATGACATTAAAGTACTTATTGGACAGCTTCTTGACCAAATAGTTGAAAAAGTAATAGCTCTAGATAGCAAGTATAAGATAAGAATGACTGTAGTTGATATTATTCAGAAATTACAAAATTATTTTCAGCAATATAATCCTAGTGAAATTGGAAGCAGCACTTTGGCTTGGATTAAAAATGTAGATGAAAAGTACAAGATCAGAGCTTGGATACAGGAAAACCTGGAAAAACTGAAGACTCAAATTCAGAATATTGATGTCAGACGCAGCGTTGAAAACTTGAAACAGAAGATTAAAATGATTGATGTTAAAAAAACTTTTGAAAAATTGAAGCGTTCTTTGCCAATGAAAAGACTGAATGAAATTCTTGAACAAATCAAAGACTTCATTCTAAACTGGATGGAAGAGTATGAAGTGTCTGAGAAGATCAGCACTTTCCGAGGTCACATGCGCAAACTGATTGTAAAATATGAAATTGATAAGCAAGTATATTTTTTAATGGATAGGATGGTAGAGCTGCTTAACCAGTACAAAATAAAAGAGACTGTCCAGAAACTAATCTCATACTTGAAAAAAATCGATGTGAAATCATGCTTTGATAAAGTGGTTACTTTTATTGATAATGCTGTCAAGAAAGTGCAAACTTTTGATTATGAAATGATGATAAATGAAATCAACAAGTTCCTTGACAGGATTATAAAAAGTCTCATATCTTTTGACTATAACCAGTTTGTTGATGACACAAATAACAAAATCCGAGAACTGACACAGAAAGTAAATGAGGAACTCAGAAATCTAGAACTTCCACAGAAAGCCGAAGCACTGAAACAGTATATGAGAGATGTTAACCGTGTGATTTCAAGATACGTAGAACAACTCAGGGACACCAAGCTTGCTGCAATAATTAACTGGTTCAGGGACCTCATAAACTCAACAACGTTTGCTAATATAAAAGCCAAGATAAATGAACACCTGGAAGATCTGCGAGAGAGGATTTCTGAAATGGATATTTCCAAGGAATTTCAGTGGTATCTTCAGAAGATAAGCCAGTTCTACAGTTCGGTTGTCATATACATTTCTGACCAGTGGAACATTGCTTTTAAGAAGATTGTTGCTCTGGCTGAAGAGTATGATATCAAAAATTGGGCTGAAAATTTAAACCAGTTTGTTGAATCAGGATTTCAAGTCCCCGAAATCAGAACTGCTATAATCACCATACCGGCCTTTGAGGTTAGTCTCCGAGCCCTGCGGGAAGCAACATTTCGAACACCAGATTTCTTTATCCCACTGACTGATCTGCATATTCCCTCCTATGAGATCAATATTAAGAAACTAAAGGACATAAAAATCCCAATGAGATTTACTACTCCAGCCTTTACTATTCTAAATACATTTGAAGTTCCTTCCTATACAATTGACCTGAATGAGATTAAACTTCAGTTTCTTCGAATAATAGACCAACTCATGTCTGGTGAATTTCAGTTGCCAGCAACTGATGTGTATTTTAAAGATCTGAAGATGAGAGATATGCCTTTTCCTGACATTTCTTTCTCACAACTGCAAATGCCTCAGTTTGAAATRCCAGTATTATTGGTTCCTAAGCTAAATTTAAATGAGTTCCAGATTCCTGACATGAAGATACCAGAGTTCCAACTTCCACGTATCCCACATACTGCAACTATCCCTACCTTTGGCAAATTGTCTGGTACTTTCAAGGTTGCCTCGCCATTCTTTACACTGTCCACACAAGCTGAATTTCATAACACTACAAGTTCTGCAAGCAGTCCAGAATTTGTGACGTCTGTTTCAGCTCAAGCAACGTCCAAATTAGATTTTCTTGTTTTTAGCATTATTGCAGATTCACGTGTCTCAGCCCCTGAGATGAAGCAGCTGAACCTTAAAAATTCCATGAAGGTCAACCACAGATTCCTTAAAGTTGATCACACTGATCAAGTAAAATTTTTAGGGACTTCTGTAGAAGGGGAAGCTGAAACAAGAGCAAACTTATATACAACAAAAAATTCAGTTGAAGTACAGAATAATTTAATAGTCAAGCTGCAAAGAAAAATTTGGGTACGGAGTGGAACGACATATTCCCACAGGCTGAATATTCCACAAGCTGCTTTCTCCAGCCAGGCTGATCTGATCAATAACATGACAACAGAGGTAGAAGCTGGACACATATCATTTACGTCAGCTGGTAAAGGAAACTGGAAATGGGCTTATCCTAACTTCTCTGATGAAGGGACTCATGATTCACGTGCCACTTTCAGAGTTGAAGGCCCCATTATTATATTTTCTGCCGAAAACAGAATAAATGATAAGTACTTGAAAGTCAACCAAGCTATGAAATACGAATGTGGTTTCCTAAATTATGCAACACTTCAGATTCAGTCTGAAATTGAGTTACAGCCTGTGGGACGCAGTGTTCTGAACTTAAAAGGCACAGGACAGCTTGGAGCCATGAAGGTAGAATTAACAGGCTCTCACAATGCTCGGCTTAATGGACGGATTACTGGAACTGTGAATAATGAGATTTCCTTCTTGGCCCACCTCTTTGAAATTCGTCTATTGACAAACAATGATGGAAATGTGAAAATCAGCTTCCCAATGAAACTGACCGGCAAAATTGACTTCCTGAATAACTATGGTCTTGCGCTCAGTTCCTCTATTCAGCAAGTCAGCTGGCAAGCTGCTGGCAGGTTCAATCAGTACAGATATTCCCATAACATGTCTGCAGCCAATAATGATGACAGAATTGAAGCTCACATTGAAATGAGTGGAGATGCCAATCTAGATTTCTTAAATATTCCTCTAAGCATTCCTCAACTTCAGGTTCCCTATACAGAAATCAAAACTCCTCAACTAAAAGATTATTCCCTGTGGGAACAGATGGGTCTGAAAGAATTATTGAAGACTACAAGACAATCATTTGATTTAAATTTGAATGCTCAGTATGAAAAAAACAAAGACATGCACTCGATTCCACTTCCTTTGACGACAGTACAYGAAGTACTTAATAAATACATCATTTTCTTCAACAAGCATTTTGAGAAAGGAAGAAATGCTGCTTTAGATTTTCTCACAAAATCATATAACGAAGCCAAAACAAAACTTGAAAAATACAAAGTACAGACATCACTGAACAAACTACCGCGAGTCTTCAGAATTCCAGGATACACCATTCCTATCGTGAATATTGAAGTTTCTCCTTTTACTGCTGAGTTGCCAGCCTTTGGTTACATGCTCCCCAAAGAAATAAGCACAACAGGATTCACAGTCCCATTTATTGGCTTTTCAGTACCGTCTTACACACTGGTCTTACCCTCTCTGGAGCTTCCAGTGCTTCATGTCCCACAGGATCTACGCACTCTTAAGCTTCCTAGATTCAGAATCAACAGCCCATCAAATCACATATTAATTTATGCCATGGGGAACATTACTTATGACTTCTCATTTAAATCCAGTGTGATCACTTTGACTGCAAATGCTGGGCTGTTCAATCAGTCAGATATTGCTGGGCGACTCAGTGTCTCGTCTTCTTCAGTCATCGATGCATTGCAGTTTAAGCTTGATGGTTCAACAAGTTTGACAAGAAAAAGAGGTTTGAAGCTGGCCACAGCGCTATCCCTGAGTAATAACAAATTTCTAGGAGGAAATCATGACAGCACTATTAGTCTCACAAGGAGGAACATGGAAGCTTCATTGGCAACAAATGCAGATATCAACACACCCATTTTAAAACTGAATTTTAGCCAAGAGCTTTCTGGAAATACCAAGTCCAAACCTACTGTTTCATCAGGGCTAAAACTAACATATGATTTTAATACTACTGAATACGGCACCAGGGCTAAAGGAGGAATTGCTCACAAATTTGCCTTAGAAAGCCTTACATCTTACTTATCAGTAGAAACATCAACAAAAGGTAATATTGATGGAGTGTTCTATACTGGAAACTCATTTTCTGGAAATGTGGACCATGAAGCAAACACCTATCTGAATGCTAATGGAGCTCGGTCATCTCTCAAACTTGAGGCCAGCTCCAAAGTAGATGGACTGTGGAACAATGAAATGAAAGAAATTCTTGCAGTTGAAGCATCTATCCGTCGTGTTTATGCAGTCTGGGAGCACAATGGGAAAAACTATGCACGATATACACCTCTTTTCACAACTTCAGGGACTCAGAAATGCAAAGCAACCTTTGAACTTGCTCCTTGGACTATGTCAGCAGATCTTCAGGTGCAAGCTACTCAGCCAAATTCCTTCCTGGACACAGCTTCAGTTAATCAAGTTGTCCTAGTGAAAATCAATACTGAACACCAGAAAGTTGGCTGGAAAGGTGAAGGCCATGTTCAGTCATTATCTCTCAGTCATGATATGCAATTATCAAATGACAAATCAAAAGCAAGATTTGATGTTTCTGGTTCTTTGGAAGGATACGTAGGCTTCCTCAAAAACCTGAAGTGTCCCATTTCTGAGAAGAGCTTGTGGGATATCTTGAAGCTGGATGTTACTACCAGTGCTGACAGAAAACAGTTCTTAAATGCTTCAGCATCCCTGGTGTACACAAAGAGTGAAGATGGCTACTTTATCCCCATACCTGTGATTAAGCTTACAGATGGCATTTCTTTCAGTATTCCTGAGCTAAACTTAAATTCTCTAAGTCCTGTCCTCAGCACTCCGGAATTTAGAGTACCTTTCACCACTCTCGAGGTCCCATCATATACTATTGACTTGCGCAACATAAAGATTCCACAGACACTGAGTACAATGCCATTCGATGTGAATTTGCCCACGCTGCCAAGAGTAAGATTCCCCAAAGTGAACATAGGAGCCAATTATATTACAATAGAAGAGTACAAATTACCCTATTTTGAATTGACAGTACCTGAATACCAAATAACTGTGTCTCAATTCACTCTTCCAAAGAATATTTCTCTTGGCAATCTACATATAAATCTGGATGAAGTAGCTAATAAGATTGCAGATTTTGATCTGCCTACAATTACAATTCCTGAGCAGAAAATTGAGATCCCTCCTCTCAAAATGTCCTTGCCTGCTGGAATTTACATCCCGTCATTTGGTGCTTTAACTGGATCTTTCAAAGTTGCTTCACCATTGTACAATGTCACCTGGAGAACAGAATTAAGAAATAAAACAGACTCCTTTCAGGAATCCATTGATTCTACCTGCAGCTCAACCTTACAGTTYCTGGAGTATGACTTGAGTGGTAAGACAGCTTATATTCGCTATCACACATTTTTAGGGGAAATATTGTATGTTATATTCTGTTTTTTTCCCTAGGACTTACTTTGCATATGAAGGTGCTGCYCCCTATTTAGCACTGACATTAGACTGAACTTCTACTTTTAATATCCACAGCGTTGTTTTGAAAGGTATAATCAGTCTCAGTCAGAGAGTTAATAGCAAGGTATATGCATAGTTAGTGGCATAGTTAGTGGCATACTCTGAAAAAAAAATCAAAGAAAATTTCCTTTTCTGTCTATCTGTTGCTTTCTTCAAATTGCACAGAAAGAATCCCTCATTACGTACGATGATAAATGTGAGGGAGGAAAAACAGTCTGACTGGCACTAGATTCAGTTTAGAGGTAAAAAAATACCAATCTTTTTCTTTATAAACTAAGTATATTTCATTTTGAAAATAATCTCAACACAGAAAACTCAGGAGTTCCACAGCAGCATATGATATCAAATTTTAGGCTTTAGAATTATAAAAGTATATGTCAAGTACAAACTCTCAGGAAATCAGAAACTCCATTTATGATCTGCATGCAAAATATTATTCTAAGAATAGTGCAAAACTGAATACTAAAGTACTCAGTACAAACATATCTATGCCATTTTATTTGGTGCATTATGGGCAGCTGGTTATTTGATGCATAATTTCATGTATTACTAAAACACCTCACACCTGGCCACCTAACACAAAACTGGACATGTATTTAATATTGTTTTCTGATAAATTCTATAAATATACACAACTGTTTTTTTTATAGTTCTGTCAAACTACAAATATGAAGGAGACATGATTGTTGTGAAGACAGTTGGCAGCTTTTCACATCGTGACATGAGTGCAACCTACAAGGAAGAARCTTTTGCCCGAGGAATTAGGTAAATACTTGTGATTATAATGTCATTAATCATGGACAAAATCACAAATTTTGCATTGATTTTTTAATTCTAATACCCCAGAGTAGTTTGCTGCAATTAACAACAACCTATGTGGCTACCCTTTCACTATTAGGCGGGACTTGTTCTCCACCCAGATAGCTGGAAAACCATTTACTCTCGGCATCCGCAGAATAACTTTTCTCAGAAGCTTTATTTCATAGAAATAAAAAATAAGATAAAGAATATTGAATAATTTATCCTAAAGATTCTTTATCCTAAAATTCTTTATCCTAAAGAATAAGATAAAGAAAAAAAATTTATAATCAGAGTGATTCTAAATTTGACCATCAACATAGTTTTCATTGGAGATTTCTATCAACACAGGTCATTAAGGATTGTCCCTGCTTGAGCAGGGAGTTTGGACTAGATGATTCCTAGGGGTCCCTTCCAACCTTAACCATTCCGTGGTTCTGTGATTTTTTTTCTTTTCACAAGTGCTATTACTAGGGGCTACAGAGATGGATGTCTGTCTGTTTTGATCCTCCAGTGTTGTGTTACTGTATCCAAGGAATGGAATTGGAGAAAGGAAGGGCAAATGCAGATGCAATTTACTGCTCATGGAAGAAATGGAAGTCAGCTTGTAGAAATCCATAGAAAGCTGACAGTGATGCAGCTACAGACTTTGTTTTGATATCCTGATTTAATGAAAATTCTTTACAGATCTCAATACAGTATTAACTAAAATAGGAAAGCTGGAGTGTCCTTAAGTTTTGAATGTGTTAGGCTAGATCTTCAGAAACGTGGATAGTAAAACCCTGCATTTTCTTTTGATGACTAAGGCATTATTTCCTTATGTATATATTTTAAAAACCTTAAGTTTATTATATTTAGGTATAGTGCATTATGTACTTCTTTAGGACTTGTTCTTTCTTTGTGCCTTCATTAATAGCTGTTTATTTGTGGTTACTTTAGACTTGTGAATGGCACTGCATCACTCGACATCACCAGCCCAACATTTACTGATGTTCACATGCGTTGTAAAGGCACTGAGAGCAGGACAGCTGCCTCAATATCTTCACCCTCTGCTGGGACCTTGGGTTATCTCATTGAATCTGACACTGACATTCTGAAGGCAAAAATTTACTACCGAACTCGGGTGAGTTTGATATGAGCAATAAAAAGCAATAAGGTTGGGACTGCTCAGAGGATAGGATACATACACGTGTTTATTTTACAAAACAGTTTAGGCACTCATTGTCCAAAGTGAAAATATATTATGATTAAGAGCAGTTTTTCTTTCCTAAACTGATCTTAACCGYTACTAAAAGTAACATGTCTCTGAAAATCCTATTTCATCTTCTCCAAACAGTTACTCTCTCCTATGATGAGAAAACAGGCCCACTGAAAGTGAACGAACAGGAAACAGCTAGTTTTAGATTATATACATCCATCAGACTAATTGCAGTTACTTAAAAAATAGCTCTTGTAGGATTCAAGCCACTGGAAGAGGTCAGACCATCTACAGAGTGCCTTTTTTATAACCCTATTAATATATCACAGTACATTATGATAGGAAAAAATGTATTAGATTTGCTATTATATCAGCAAATATATTTTTATTGGCATACTACAATAATTTCAGAATTAAAAGCTTAGCTTCCAAGATGTTGTATTAATTTTGTGTCACAAATAAGTCATAATCCATTGTTTACAACTGAGAACTGGGAAATTCATTTTTGTAAATAGGCGCTAATTTGAGGAACCTTTCTTACTGTTACTCTCGCACTAAATTCTCATTGATTTAAGTGATTGCTAAGTGAAATCTTCTAATGTTTTCATATTAGGAAATACTTACTTAATTCACCTTAAGTGATTTCAAAAATCAAAGAAGGAGCATTTTCCCAAGTAATTCACATGCCTTATCAGACATCATAGGCCTTTAATGCGAAGGAAGGAAAACTCTTTGCATTCACATAAAGAAAGAGTAGATTAAGTTATACACTGATCCTGCTCTTCAAAGAGGCACAAAGTAGCAGCAAAGTACAACAGTATTTGTTTCAAAACAATCTTTCAGTATGGGAGCAAATGTACAGCAGACAAAAATGATTCATAGTGTACATGCCTAAGAGTATCATAAAATTAAAGGAATACACAAATATTGAAATATACTTTTTATAGATAATGCTTAATTTGATTATCTCATTTTATATTTTCAGTCTGCTCCTCAAAAGGACATTGACATATTGAAAAGTGAGATATCCTTCAAGAAAGCGGACCTGATTCAAATGAAATTAAATTGGAAAGAGGATGCTGCCAAAGACTTGCTCTTGGGTCTAAAAGAAAAGGTACCTAGAATGACAACTGCAGTCTATAACTGTGTTAATCGGTATTATAAGGAGCATATGGGAATGGATATCAGTTCTGCCACACTGAAGATGAAGAATATAATGCAGAACAATGCTGACAAAGCATATACATTTGCTGTAAAAGAAATAGATGCACTAGATGATCAGCTTCGCACAGCTGCCAGTGAGGCCTCTGGCAAATATCAGGAGATGAAGGTCAAAGCCAGACAGCTATATCGAAGAGCAGCAGATCGAGCCGAGAAGTTTGACTACCAAAGAATAAAAACAAAGCTTTTGGATGCTACCATTGACATAATAGAAGAATACCACAAAAAGATAAAGCACCTAATTGACTCTGCCATTGAATTCCTGAAGATCACAAAATTCCAGGTCCCTGGGCTGACTGAGAAGTACACTGGTGAAGAATTGTACCTCATAACTACAGAGAAGGCGGCAAAAACTGCTGATTTATGTCTTTCAAAACTTCAAGAGTACTTTGATGCTTTGATTGCAGCTATAAACGAACTGGAAGTGAAAGTTCCTTCTTCTGAAACAATTCTCAAAGGCCGTAATGTACTTGATCACATTAAAAAAATGCTGAAACAACTGCAGGAAAAAATCAGGCAGACATTTGCTACTCTCCAGGAAGCTGATTTTGCAGGAAAGCTTAAGCAGCTGAAGCAAAGAGTGCAACAAATTTTCCAAAAGGCAGAAGAAATGATTAGAAGTTTGCAATCCAAAAATTTTGAAGACATCAAAGTCCAAACACAACAGCTGTACAGAGATGCAATGGCTTCAGACTATGCACAGAAACTGAGATCATTGGCTGTAGATGTTAAAAAATACATTTCTCAGTTGAAAGCTTTTAGCCAAAAGACAGTCCAGGAACTTTCAGAAAAGTTGCACCAGCTGCTTATGTATGTAAAAGCATTGCGGGAGGAATATTTTGATCCAACTGCACTTGGATGGTCAGTTAAATACTATGAAGTGGAAGACAAAGTACTAGGATGGCTGAAGAATCTCATAGATACACTGGTGGATTGGCACAAGAATTATGTTGGCGATCTTGCTGACTCAGTTACACGAGTGACCGAACAAGTAAGAGATAYAGTGGAAAAATACAGTCAGGAATATTATGACCTTATTGCTGATGYTGAAGAAAAAGGAAAACAGAAAGTCATGGAGCTCTCATCTGCTGCCCAGGAAAAAATCCGATATTGGTCTACAGTTGCTAAAAGGAAAATTAATGAATATAACAGACAAGTCAAAGCAAAACTTGAGGAGATGTATTGGCAACTTAGTCAGTCCCAAGAAAAGCTAATTAGTGAGGCAAAAAAATTAATTGATCTAACTATAGAAAATTACTCTGCATTGCTGCAATATATCTCTAAGCTTATTCRTTGGTTAGAGCAAATGACAGCAAACACCATAAAACCATATATAGCTGTTCGTCAAGGAGAGCTCAGAATAGATGTGCCAAAGCCATTTGATTTGGAGTCCATCTACCAAGTGCCACAAAAAAGCAGAGAGGAACTCAGAAAAAAAGTGGAACTAACACGCACACTGATTCAACAAGGCATTGAACAAGGCTCTAGGAAATGGGAAGAAATGCAAAGATTTATTGACGAACAACTTGCCATTGAGCAACTGAGTCTTCAACAGATTGTGGAAAAAATAAAGGAGCACCTGAAGACCTGAATGGACATGCAGAAAAAAGGAAAAATAATGAGTTTGTACCACAGTATTTAAAGATAACAGCAATCAGCATATTGGAACTTCAGGTAGATACTGTTGAATCTGAATTTGTAAATGAAAACAGAATAATCTAYAGTAGGTTATTTTAATAAGCTTAATAACTCAATAAATGAATTCTTTATTACATTTTTGTGTCATTTATTGCAGGCAGTTTTACTTAGACCATACAGCTTAATCCAACAATTGTTAAGGTCAATGGAAGTCTTGTATTGATTTCCCTGTGTGTTGGATCAAGTGAATAATGTGCAATACATATTGTAAATAGTCAGAAAAACTATGGAATACACAATATAAACAAGTTCTAAGGTAAAGGTCACATTCATAAGCCAGATGAAGAACAACTTGGAAACACACCTATTTCCTGGAATAGAAGTACCTTCATAGATAAATTTGGGAGAGAAAGAAGAAGAGAACATTCACAAAAAAATAAAAATAAATAAATAAATAAAAAGGAAGAAAAAAAGAAAGAATTATGGAAATACCAAAAAGTAAAAAAGAATATCACTATATGGAAGTCCAACTTCTGGAAAAAATACAGATAAAAACAATGTTATTCTAAAAACAGATAAATCTACATATGTATCTATTTACAGGATACTATGCTAAGAACTTCAGATGGATTGTTTCCTCCTGGCTAACTTATAATTCTGAAATGCAGGACTTTCTCCGCTGTTTTCCAGTGATATTTCTGGTTTCACATCAAAATATCTAACTTGTAATTATCATAGGTTTAGTTAATTGTTAAAGTTTCACTGACATCACTGAATATGAAAGGAGTTAAAAAAAGCTTTCCCCTCAGTCCCTAAGACTATGGACTAGACCTCATTTATAAATGAATTTTCAAATTTAAAGCTTAATTTAAATAGTGTTTCAGAATTCACTCACAAAATGGGACTTCTTTCGACTGCAAAATGTGAGGAGCTGTTCACATTCATTTTCAGCTGCTGCATATAACTATTCCTTGAAAAAGGCCTTGTGAGGCTGAAATAATGTTGCCTCTTTTACAATAAACTCTTTAACCCTCTGGAATATTWTTTTTTGCTTTCTTGTTAATGAAGCCATAATTATCTATCTCATCTGTTTTCATGCAACCATSATCTTTTAGAGTCTGATTTCATCTCATGACATGATTAGCTAAGTACATGAAGCAACGGAGCATGGGTTTACAAATAACCTRAGTGAGTTTTGTGGGAGCAGATCTCTGTTCAAGAATAGAGCAGCACCGCACAAATATGCTAGCTCATCTCCTGGAAACAGGAAACCCCAATGCTGCATTAGGCTTGTGAATCAATGATGTTCCTCATTCCCAAGCTAGATTCCTCAGTTCTAGCAAGATCTAGGCTCAAGTTGGGTGCACAACTTTGACCTGCCTATTCTCAGATAGTATTATTACCAGAGGAAAGTCCATCATGAAGGATGTTTTTTCTGATGAGCTTATTTAACCCCCAAACCAAGAATCAGGCACAGTAGTAGTCCCATATCTATTTAGATGTCAGGGCGCAGGCTTCTCTTAGAAAGTACAGTAGCATCAGTTCTCTCTTTAGATCCAGAGTTGTCAGGGTATTCAGTAAAGCAATAGTTCTCAGAGAAAGAGATGCATCAGACCAGTATGAACTGTAAAAAAGAGGGATTTTGTTTGTTTGTTTTGTTTTCATTCTAAATATAGTAGTCTGCGTGTGACACCCTGCCCAGGAACCAGAGACACAAAAACCCATTTTTACTTGTTCTACTGAGTTTCCAAACGAAGTCGTTGGCTACTGAGCCCTTTCACCTTCATTCACAAGGAGACTCAGGCCTATGGGTCATCTGATCTTTATTTGATGTCGAATTGCACAACTCTTTTCCACGAATTTCACAAATGTTTAACCATAACCAGATTTCTCAGACACAGTCCAGCTCTTGCTTCCCTCCATCAAGACAAACAATCCGATGAAACAAAAGACGATAAAAAATACAAGTTACAGGAGAAGAGAGTGAGGGAGATTWAATTTTTTGTTTTCTTTTGTTTTCCCCCTCATGGCTATTTATTTCTGTCCATCATGCTTAGCTCTTGGGAGGGTTATAAATTCTGAAGGATTTACACAGAATGAGTTAATTGAATAATAAATATGCCAAAGAGCATAAATATTGGCTCTGCCTGGCAAAAGTGAAGCTGCCCAAGAGCGACACAATAGTTTACACACTGAACTATGGTTAGAGGTTAGAGGAAATTTCCAAGTCTCAGAGCAGCAATGACGCCAATTGGATCAAAGCTCACAATTCTGTAATGGATGTGACCCCCATTTTGCAGTCTTTCGACAGCTGGTTAGGGGAGTGCCTGGAAACACAACATTGCTTTCAAAAAAATCCCTAAATTTGCTGTAACTTAACTGCTGTTAAATCCCCATGCCAGAGATGTCATCTGAAGCACCTTTGAGAAACTCTTGTAAAGTTTTGACTTAGGAATGGGTGTATCTTGCATGCGTACCATATGTGTGTGCCACAAGAATGTACAATTAAATGTAACTTTAAATTCACATTTTCCCCATTTTTTCTTTAAGATTCCACTGAATTTTAACTATATTTGTCCACATAATGTGAAAATTTGGTGCCATATTCATTTTAAAAATTGGTAGTTCCATTCTGGCCACTTTTTAAGTCTAGTTTATATAATAAGAAATAATATATTTCATTAAATTGAATTGTGTGGGAGATAACAGGGAATGAGCAGCTATCTGGGACTCACTGACATTGCTTTTTTTGTTGTTTTTTTTTGGTTTTTTGTTCTTTTTTTTGTTTTGTTTCCCCCTATAGTCTTCATCGTCTGAATTCTCATAAATGCCAGAGGGGCTTTTCTGTGTAATTTACAGCAAGTATCAGACATAGAGCAGAACTGGTTGTAAAAGTTTAATTAAGTGAAACATTTTAACAAGAAATTCAGAGAACAATATGCCCTGCTCTCAGCTAAGTGACTGTAGAAATAACATTGACAAGAAACGTGTGTGTTCCTAAATGAAAAACTTTTGCAGACGTAAGACAGCAAAAATGTTCCAGAATTTCAGATTATGCAACACTAGAGCAGTCCTTCTGTTAAGTGATTTAAAAATGTATGTATATCTTTGCTGTATGTACATGGATTATACATACACAACATAACCACACATACCACATAGTGCAATGTTCATCTCCATCTCCAAATTATGCTATTCCAAATTATGCTATTACATTTGTACAGCAACTGTCTCTGTGCCTACTGATATCTTATGAAGTCTAAATTGAAACCTTCAGTAAGAGACACTAAAGTTTGTTCTCCCCTCCTGCTGGCAGATTTATTGCTCAGGTGGGAAACCAGAATTTATTAAARGTCAATGGACCTACGGAATTACTTGTATTTCTACAGAGCCAAATCCTAGCCCAAATGAAATCAGTGGCAAAATATCTATTGGTCTCAATAAGAATAGTCTATGGCTAGATAGAATAGTCTAATAATCTAGATGTGTAACATGAAAAGCGCTTTGGGATCCTACAGGACAAAAAGATATATTATTAAAAAAAAAAAAAAAAAAAAAAAAAAAAAGCCATATAGACTGGAAGATTAAACCCTAAACCCTATCAAACTTTGGAAATACCAGAATTAAGATTGTCAGTGCAACATTAACTGCAATCTCTTTATACATGCCTACTGTTATCCATTTTACCTAGTATCATTGAAAAAAAAATGTGTCAGAAGAAAGAATCTTGGTTGCTGGTCCTATGGCTCTAATACAGAAATATCCTTGTTCCTCTCACTACCCCCTCCATCATTTCACTATCCTTCCAAGGCACTGAAAGAAAYCGTGATCTTGTTGCCTACATAAGCATGTGAGAAGTTTGTGAGACCCAACTGGACAAAGCCCTGAGCAAGCTGGTCTGAATTGGAGGTTGCTCCTGCTTTCAGCACAAAGTGGGACCAGAAGCATCTGAGGTCCCTTCCAAATTGATTTACTCTGTGATTGTGAGTGGAGTGGGCCATCAGGGCACCAAACTTAACACTTTGGCAAAAGACTTATCAGAAATATATATTAAAAAGGGAATTTGTACCAAAACAGTGTGTGTAAATGTATTGTCATTCTGATTGCAGCCCCAAGACATAGGTCCCAACACCACATTCAGATGTTACCGCCAATCTGAATATTTTCTATCGCTAYTGCTATCATGTCTAAACATGATAGTGGAGTGGAGGTCGATTTCAGCTTGAGTTTCCGAGGAGTCTTGAACCTCGGAATCTTTTTTGATGATAGTAAGACCTCCTAATGGATCTTCTACAATATTTCTATTCAAATAGTATTCTCTCTAGGGAATAGTTTTATCTTAGTAAATCACACAAAACTCCTAGGTATCTGCACAATTCTTAAGTTATCAGCTGAGAAACAATATTTTCCTTTGATGTGATACATCATTTCCTTTAACACTCACTGTCTGTGATACTTGTTTGTATCAACTTGGACCAAATTTTGCAGAGATGTATCTTAATTTTTCTTTAATATTTCTGAATTCCAGCCCCCCCCCAAAATTGCAAGTCCAGCTAGTTTCAGCAATGCTTTAACATACAGTGATGGAAACCTTTTCTTTTGCTTGATCCCACATTTGAAGAAGGGAGGGAGCACTTCAGTGTTTCTCTTACTGGTGAGAATATATCTGTGACATAGTTCGATCAACCCTGCCATTTTCTTTACCTTCCATAAAGTATGTCAGACTCAAAACATACTTCGATATTTGGCTCGATGGCAGGGTGCAGAGAGTGGTAGTCAGTGCTGCGGAGTCCAGCTGGAGGCCTGTAGTTAGCRGTGTCCCCCAGGGGTCGGTCCTCGGTCCGGTCCTGTTCAACTTATTCATTAACGACCTGGATGAAGGGCTGGAGTCCTCCCTCAGCAAGTTTGCCAATGATACCAAACTGGGAGGAGTAGCTGATAGCCCTGAGGGCTGTGCTGCCATCCAGAGGGACCTGGACAGACGGGAGGACTGGGCGGTGAGAAACCTCATGAGGTTCAACAAGGGCAAGTGCAAGGTCCTGCACTTGGGGAGGAATAACCCTGGACACCAGTACAGATTAGGAGTGGACCTGCTGGAGAGCAGTCCCGCAGAGAGGGACCTGGGTGTCATGGTGGACGACAAGTTGACCATGAGGCAGCAGTGTGCCCTGGTGGCCAAGAAGGCCAACGGGATCCTGGGGTGCATTAAGAAAAGCGTCTCCAGCAGGTCGAGGGAAGTGATCATCCCCMTCTACTCAGCCCTGGTGAGGCCACATCTGGAGACTGCGTCCAGTTCTGGGCTCCCCAGTACAAGAGGGATGTGGAGCTGCTGGAGAGAGTCCAGCGCAGGGCTACSAGGATGATCAGGGGCCTGGAACATCTGCCCTATGAGCAAAGGCTGAGRGAGCTGGGYCTGTTCAGCCTGGAGAAGAGGAGGCTGAGGGGGGACCTGATCAGCGTGTATAAATACCTCAAGGGAGGGAGGGAGGAGGAGGGGGGCGGCCTCTTTTAGGCAGTGGACAATGATAGGACTGGAGGAAATGGCCACAAGCTGAGGCACCAAAAGTTCCACAGGAACTTGAGAAAACACTTCTTGACAGTGAGGGTGACAGAGCCCTGGAACAGGCTGCCCAGAGAGGTTGTGGAGTCTCCTTCTTTGGAGATCTTTAAAACCCACTTGGATGCAGCCCTGTGCCACGTGCTCTAGGTGACCCTGCGTGAGCAGGGGGGTTGGACTTGATGACCTCTGAGGTCCCTTCCAACCTTGAGCATTCTATGATCCTGTGATATGTGTGTCCATAACCAGTTGTTCTGGATGTATATCTTGAAAACCTGAAAAATCAACCAAGTAGTTTTGGTGATGATACAGGGCAAATTATTCTTATCATTCCCTGCAATGCTATCTTCAAATCTTTGCCTTTTCCAGTATTTACTGTGATTGCAGGTGTCCATTTCGAACATGCTTGAGTGCTTGAGTTATTATTCTGAACCACTTCTTGTAGAAGTGGTTGTACATATGTCCTCCTATTCAGCTATATCATTGCTCTGAAAGCACTGGTATAGCTCAATAAGCAATTTCAATGCACAGAAGTCTTCTATGTTGGGACTTCCGGAAGTCCCTCCAACCCTTTAGCATCTTGTTATGTCCATTCAATAGGAGACAAGTCAGAGAAAAGGGATGACACACTGGATATTATGCTTTCAGAATCTTAACCATAAAATACGGAGTTTTGACTAGTGAAAAGGTATCTCTCCAGTCAAATTAGTAAACTGAACCCTCTGTAAACCCTGTCTTCAACCTTGCTATTATCCTTTCTAATAGGCTGTTCTGTCACCAAGTTCCTAAACATCCTCCCCATGGAGCTCACCGGTGACTCTGAAATGACATTTCAGTTTTATCTTCTGAAACATTTAATATGCTTAAGCGGGCAGCCAGCCTGTAGTTTAAGGCAATTCATATCCAAAATCAGTAACAAGAGGCTAGCAGATCCTTAAGTTTCTACAACTGAGTCAAACTTCTGCRTTTAGTGTAAAAATTCCCCCTGGCCATATGCATGCTCACTGACCCCTGCAATTCACACTCTCATTGGGAAAATGGAAGAAAAGTGGTGACTTAAGTATCCTTATCTCTGAGGTTAAATATGAGTGTTAATTAAGTATTCCTGCATCTAATTTACTCCAGAATCACTGCCTTTGAATGTTCTCAAAGAGTCATTAGTAATAAAAAAATAATAGTTTCACAAACAGCTACCACATTTATGTTCACGACATTTCAGACATTTCRCATTGTTAACAGGCTGTTTGTCTGTCCAAAATGTTCTTTCTCTGTTTTCAGTATGTTTGTTTCTTTTAATAAGCTTTTGTTTTGCTGTGTGGTAATGACTGGCTTATGAATACTTGCAAACAATATGGAAAGTTATGCAAAAGTGTTTCATTTTTAGGTTGCAGAACAGAAAGCCAGCCAAATCTGACAGAACACACATCCCTCACACAAAGTCCCTTCGCACAGAGATGTGAAATCAAATGTATTACAACAGTACAAACCCCACCTCGTGTGTCTCAGACACATCTCTCTATATCCATGCAAACACACACACACATGCATTAGTGGAGTGAACATTAATGTCAAGTTAAAAGACTAAAGTTAATCCTTAATCCTTAGGTCATCCCCTTCATTTCAGCACATTGAGCCRGCCAAGTCTTCCAAACACAACTGTCAGCAGACAGCTGAGGTAACTCTTACCACTCAGCTCCCTTTTGTTCAGTGGCTTCATCAGTGGCATTCAACTAAGTTCAGCATCTTAAATTTTTATTTAAATAAAAGAGCAGAAGGTTTCATTTAAAAAAAGTTACAGTGAAACATCTTATTTTTTGCCTCCTCTTTTAGCTCTAACTACCTGATGAATTTAATGCACAGGTTTTTGTTTGTTTGTTTTTAATGATATGTTTGGTCTTAAGTAAATGTTTTCCAGTTCTTCCTCCAAAAAAAAATTAAATGAAAGTTGTCCAGTCCTCCTGGAAACATACTTTTGTTTTAAAATAAGCACTGATGTTTCAATGGAAGGGGATGGACTCAGACACCAGAGTAGTCTTTGTGATCATGTTTACATGTGTCATCAGGATTTCTCTAGCCTTCCTCTTAAGGTTCCATCAAATGTTCACCATCTTTCTGTTTTTTGCAAATTTTCTTAAAGTATACCCATCTGTGACTACCCTTACAACATATTACCCAAGACAGAGAAAGGATCTAGTTTCATTAGCTAACATTCTGGATTGAGATTCAGTTGTCAGGCCAGCTTTAAATCTACTTCATGATTTGGTCACATCATTTTACTTCTCGTGTGTTAGTTTCCAAACAGTAAAATAGGAATCATTCTTCTCTCCTTTTCAATGGAGTTCTCATGATATAATGAATTCATGACTTGGAGAAATCTAATAACTCCAGTAGTGCTGAAGGCATGAGGTAGGTAGACCCATTACAAAGGCAACAAGAAATAAGAAACGTGTATTGATTTCTCTATCCCATCATTATGTTTATTGTTTTAGAAACTTGGAGTGGATTTCATGTGCTAAATCACTCAGAAACACTCTAGTCCATCCCAAAACCATCATACATACCAGGCATCAAACATATAACACTCTCACACAGATAAATGATCCGAGGAATGGACTCAACGGCTGCTAACAGTTAATTTATATCGTGGTTTCGCCATAAACTTTTAACTTTGGAAATAATCTGCCACCCGTTTCAGTTTTTGGCTGCCACATAATGCACCTTTGTGAAGTCACTTTTCTGTCTAATAGAGATGTTTCTTTTTATGGGTGAACATTTGTTTTAAAAATAACAAATAGTTATCTCATTTACTGTTCACAAAAATCATGCCACTTAACCATATGTAACCAAGCCCCATTTCATCTGGTTTAATGTTTAGCAAGGCATGCACACTAGTAGATATTACAGGGAGAAGACAATTTATTTAATAAAATTGCATTAACTTTCTCCATTAAAAAATGAAATATTTGCAACAAAAAATGTTTAAAGTGAAAAAGCAAAGTCTGCAATGATTGACACCAAGAAATCAGTATATGCTGGAAAGCCTGATGCTAAGCTCAGCTGCTTCTTCACTCCTGTCTCCATTTCTGGTTTGTATGTGGTGCACAGCCAGTCTACATTTCTGAAGTCAAGTACTCCCATAGTGATTACTGATGTCCACATAATGTAGTTAGCAGATAGCACCATTTGTTTCGTTGTGGGTAAGGTTTCATCAGAACTTTTTCAAAAACACTTTTTCCATTGGGGAAAATAAAAGTCTGCATATACATAGACATAATATGCAGTATGCAATATATAATATATAATTTATATATATCTACCTATTTCTATTTTGCTGTGGGACAAGAAGTTAAAAATGAGTCAACAATGTGCTTTTTTTGTCCAAGAAGGTCATCTACAAATGAGATTGCGTTAGCAGGCATAGCTAGAAGTCAAAGAAATCCTTCCCCTCTATTTGGCATTTGTGAGACCACATCTTGCTTTTTATGCCCAGGTAGGGCCTCCCAGACACAAGGCAGAATTGGACACAGTGGACACAGTGGAGTGAGGGCAGCAGAGGCCAACAAGTTGGTGAGAGGGCTGCAGCACAGGGTGCATGAACAAGAGGGAAATGAGTCTTTTAAATTTTAAGAAGAGAAGGCTAAAGAGAGAAGTTATTGCTCTCTCCTGCTATGTACTCACTGCAAATAAAGACGACAGACAAATTCTTCTCAGAGGTTGCYTCTGAGAGGTTGCCTCTGAGAAAAGATGAGAAGCATTAGATAATAGCTGCAGAAATTCAATATTAAAAAAATAATCACAGTGTGGGTAGCTGGACAGTGGAACAGGAGCCCAGAGAAGCTGTGGAATCTCCTTCCTCTGGGATATTCAGAACCCAAGTGAACAAGGCCCTGAGGAAGCTTCAGAGCTGAATTTGAAGACATTGTCATCCCTCAGTCATCACAACTAGGTAGACAGTTGGACCAGATGTCCTCCAGAGGCCCTTTCTGCCTGAATTTTTCAGTTCTGAGATAAGACTCACACTCTGCAAGCACCTACCCAGAAAAGGCTGTGCGTTCTTACTCAGTACAAGGGACTCCCCAAGGGAAACCATATAGATGCCCCAGACACACAAAAATCTTCTAGTGGAGCTTGTAATCCACTCACAAAAACATGCAACACAAATCTCTATGAAACCTGTCTTTCTTACTTCCTGTGCCTCTAAAAACTACTTAGCATAGCACAGGCTCGTGTGTTCCCCACTCAGACTGGAAGTCACAGAAAATGACCCTAGATGACATTTTATGGTCATAGACTGTTTGCCTGCTGTTGTTTATCTTCAACACATGTAAAAACTGTTTTGTGGAAAAGATGGGCCAATGAATTTGATCTTTTGTTTTGATGTAATGCATTCCTCTTATTCATTAGATGCCTTTTTGAGATTAACCTAAGAATGTTGCTCTTTCAGTCAACCAGATAAGGCATCTTTTTTTTCTATTGCAAAAGGGAAGGGTGGGATGTCTACATATTTTTTGGCTAGAGCAACACTGATACTTTATGCAATTGGACCTTTGTTCTTAAAATAAATACATAAACTTGGCTTAAAATAAGAAGTAGTAGAATTTGTTTGTTATTAGAATGAACTCGTGATTAGCAGAACCATTAACCAGCAGCTGTCTTTTGGTTTGTGTGTGATGACCACACTTTCCCCACATATATTGAAGGACAAGAATGGCATGTGCTATGATGTTAAGGATGTTGGAAATGTTGAGGATGCCTTTTAAATTACATTTACTGCTCTGTGTCTGTCCAAACAAACAAGCACTGTAAGAAAGCAAAGAAACTCTGAGCAAGACAAACAGCCTATGTCTAGTTAATTTTATCTTCAAGCTTGTAATCTAATACCAGGATATGAAACAAAATTTGCTTTGGACAGTACCCTCTGGAAAAAAAAAAATAGAAAGGGGGCTATCCTGCATTCCTGCACCTAAGGAGTGTCTGTAGCACAGCACTGTACACCCGTAACTGCAGTGCACATACCACTGTTTTGGAATCTTTTGCATGTGAAGCAAGCYGAGTCCTCTTCACATCCCTCCAGTCACTGCCCTTGAAGCCTTTGTTAGAAAGCCAGAGGGATTTTTTCCGTTTTCTACCCTTTGCCTAAGCCAYTGATGTGGTTGCCAAAAGGTGCAGTGAGTGACTGTCTGACCAYGCCCATGTTTGTAAATACTTTCACCAAGTGTGCTCTTATGCAGGTTGGGGTTTGTTTTTTTCATTTGTTTTTTGTTTTCACAGGTCTAGTCTCTTCTTTCTGGCATTGAACTGCTGCTCTCCTAAGTGACTCTGGGTTGGATGCAATTAGGAGACGCAGATGCCCCTGCTGGAGCAGGAGGATTGGACTAGATGATCCCTTCCATCCTTAACCATTATGTGATTCCGTGATTCTGTGATTTAATTGATTTCATAGTCTGACCTTAGGACAAACCGTCTTTAAGGCTTCTTTTCCCAGTCCTTCCTATCAGAAGTCATATAAATATATATATATATATGTATATGTATATATGTATATATGTATATATAGGCACAGACATACACACACACACACATTTATATATATATAAACAGGTATTTGTTTTTATAAAAACAAAAACCAGTACTCTAGAAAGAGTACTACCATATATCTCTAATGTTAGATGATTTCAGTGACTTACATCCACTTTGCCTAAACTAGAACCCCTTGTCATATTGTAAGGAGTCAACTTAAAAAATTAGACATCTCTAATTTTCCAGTTATAACCAGTTATACCTATTGCACAAGGCTCCCAGGCATGGGAGAGAGGCTGGGCCTGAGGACAATAAGTGCACACATGTTATACTTTATGACGTGTGACACTTGACAGATTTTCTGTCACTAGAAAGGCTGGGTACAAGTGCCACATACAGCTCAACTTTCAGAAAGAAATGGCTTTAGGAAAKAAATGGTGGTGTAAGACCTGCCCTAACGCTTTACCCAAGGGTGACAGAGAGACATGAAGGGAAATGGACTGAGGAAAGAGGTTCAGGTTTGCACAATGGCCAATGGGACAGCCAGAAACAGAGAGCCAGTCTCCACACTTTGACTAGTAACTTAATGTAGGATAAAAAAAGAAGTTAAACATTCTGAATGTTTCTAGCAGGATTCTATAGCCAAAAGTTTGGACAAAAAGAAAAAAAAGAGATGAGTTTCAAATAAATAACCGAAATTGGCTAAAATATTCAGACCAGTCAGGAGTTACTTAGCAATCTACTGAAAGCCAACAGAATTTAGATTCACAGATGACCTAAGTGCTTTTGGTAACAGGAATAAGAACTTAAAATGAGGCATGTTGGCGGGGTATCAGTAAAGCCTGACATACTGCTAAGACTTCATGCCTTCTATCATTAAACAACAGCTAAGCAGAAGGCTTTTTATTTATTTATTTTTCTTTAAATCTCTGTGCTAATTAAATTTTGAACTTAGACACCTAAAGAACTAAGCGTGCCTTGGAATTGTTTTGTTTATTTAGCCTTAAGACTCTTCTAGCAATAAATCTGTCTGGCATAATTTAACAGACATTGGACTGTTTAAAGCTAACATGTATGTATAAGTAACTGTGATTGCAGTCGAGGAAAATACCATGATTATATAGATTTTAAGATGCAAAACTTTTATGGGATACAGATAGCCAGAAAAGCATGGATAAAAGAAAAAGCAATGCTGTCCATGAAATCCAAAGGAGCATTACCCAAAAGCTCACTCACCATCAAGGACATTCAGTGCTAAAGAGATGGCTCCAGTGAATGCTCTAGCTTTAGCTAAGGCCTTATGAATGCCTATGTGACAGGAGAAGGAAGCGTTTTCTTAAATCCGTCCTTTCCCCTTATTCAGAAAATGCACAGACCTCACATCATTGTTTGACCTTCACTGGTCTACAGCACTTAAAGTGCATCATTACTTTTGGCAGCTCTACCGTGGGGTCAGCAACTTCCAGCAAGAGCCATTAACAAAGGTGCAATAACATCTTAAACCACTGCAGCTGCTTGTTTGGCTCATACTAGTCACAGGTCCAACTGGATGAGCATACAAACATGTAAAGGTTACATTTAAACTAAACAGTTTCAGGACCACCTAACCATCTGGAACAATCTGATCATACCCATGATATTAAACTCTCTTAGCCTCTAGAATAGGGCAGCAGCCGGTAATGTTGCCTACTGGCAATGATCCCTGGCCTGTACTAACTCACAAGCAATACCTAGGAATTGTTTGGGAGATTACTATGTGACATGGGCCAAAACCACTCCAAAGACTGTTTTAACAATTGGATAGTGAAGACGAATAAGTTCCAGAGCCTGTGCCCATGTCTTGACACTGTTTAATTCATTAGGATTGATGTASCCATAATTTTCTGAATTATGAATTATTAATTTTGAATTCTGTGTCACTAATCTATTTGATGTCTTGAACATTTGGGTCTCAAATTTACATATTTAAAACAAATGCAGCCTGACAGTACTTCTTTAGTAATCAGTGTGTTGGCCTGCTGCACCCAAGCTTTCCTCCATAAATACACATTTTTTGATGTCTGCAAATGAATACATCTCTATTTGGAATAAACCCCCCTATGTCTGGTCAAACCAAACATGCTTTCAGAATCTGAGTAGTCTGGAATGCACATTTGGAATGTGCAATGGTGTAAGGACAGCCTGAATGCTAGAAGAGTAACAAGTCGRGCTTTTGAAGCATGACACTTACTAGATCTGTTGCCCAGGCTTTGCTTTTGTCTGATTGTCCTCTGTGGTCACTACTCTGATGTGAAGTAATGTCTGCATGCTTTAACCCATTAAGACTTGGTAGAATTCAGTAATGGTATCTGTAGTTGTGATCCCACAACCACATGCCCAAGATGGACTTCTTTCACCACACCTCTCCTGGAAAAGCGAGGTCTTTTCAACTGGCTGACTGTTACAGAGTCATTCAGAGACCTCCCAAAATGTATTTCCCAAGGAAACTCAGATACAAGCCTGACCTTTCAGCCAGCTGCCCTAACTCTTTACGAGCACACAAGGTCATGCTCACCACAGTCCCTACTGGATCTGCAGCTGTTGTCCAGGCAAAAATGGGAATAGGTGCCCACAGCCTCTCCCACCCCCAGCATGTTTCTCATGCTCCCTGCCTCAACCAGTGGTATGTCCATGTTCCTCCTTGCCAGCAGGGTGCATTGGGTTAGACATAGAGTGGGAGGGGGACAGTTTGGATTGCATTGAATTGCATGCCATGGAGGCTCCTGAACACGGGGAAATGTTGTGGTTATCAAAATTCCTCCGTCCCAGCCTGAATGCTTGAAGTGTTGAGGAAACGAGTATCAGGATTGGGTCTTTTAATGACTCTCGGGGGCTTAATGACCCTAAAAATTACATATGATTAAAAAAAATCCTCAATGTTTGCCAAACAATCAAAATAACACAGAAACTTTCTCAAAATTTTTACGTTTTATTACCAAAATTACATTTGCTACCAAAACTAGCATTGATTTGACCACTGCTTTTTTTTTTTTTTTTTTTTTTTTTTTTTGCAATACTTCTGGTTCTACAATTCAGTGTTTAGGTATTTCTGGAAAAGGAGTGAGAGGCTTATAACTTAAGGACTTAACTTAAATGTCGAGACCAGAGAACAAGCTGAAAGCATAACTTTCTCTCTTCAAGTTGCTGGATTCTTCTTTTCTTTAACCTTGTTTTTTTCCAAATACAACATTTCCTTTTTCTTTTTTTTTTTTTTTTTTTCTGGAATATCAACATACAGCATGTTATACATACATCATCTGTCCATTTCATTCTTATTACAGATTCCTGAACAGATCTCATCTCTTTATTTTTTTTAATAAAAAATCACCTTTTATAGAAAAGTCACAAGCTAGTGATGGCTCCCTACCCTTCCTGTATACAAGTACCAGAAGCAGAAATATTCTAACATTTTCAAAAATGTTGTTCCCAATTGTTTTGACAGTGATCATTTTTAATGTGTTTTCAATACATGCTTCAGAGCAATGTTGGCTTGGATGAGACAGAAAAAGAATTAAATATAGCTTTCTTCCTATATATGTTCCATGAAACAGGGTTATGTTACATTCAATAGTCATTATGCGCWGACCCTATAAATATTGTCCGGTGATTCATTCATTCATGTTATTCTATAGACTTTAGATCATACACTTTATTTAGAGCTGAAAGTACTGCAAAGGATATATTAATCTCTGGAGGAAGTAGGGAAAGAATACAGTGCACACTCTGTATTAGTATCACAGAAAAACTGGCTGTGAGAAAGCACTTTCCAGCAAAATGTGCTGAAATTGCTATAGTGAATCTAAGGTGAATAAGTACCTAGAGTGCATGTCTATTTCCTTACTGATCTGGGAAAAGCAGGTCCTCGGTTTGTCAGCAAAAGGAATCAAATCTGGAATCAAATCTGCTTAAGTTCTATTCAGTGCTAGAGAGAAGATTAAGAATGGTAACAGATACTAGTGCAGGCCTACCTGATATCACCATTTCTGATGATGCAACATGCTATATTAAAAAGAAAACACAAAATGTCATGTGCAAGGGTTTCCAGAGGAGTCAATGGAGCCACCAAAATAAAAGCATTAGACACTAGTGCCCTACTGAATGGAAGTCCAGAGCATTAGCCTTTTCCTTCTATTGTTTCAATAGCATTTTCTACCTCTGTAMTTATCACACTGAGATTCATTTCATGTGCTCATCCCTATTGTATATGCAGCATGTGGCAAATAGAGGATTGCTGCCCGTACTGCTGTTTATTTGCGGTGTAGGCTGCAGAATGCATCACACTTTGTTGTATCTTGGTGAAAAGCCTGCACTTGCCATCAGTTTCTCTCCAGAAAGTTTCTTTCCAGCTTATGCCACTGAAATATTATTGCCCACATCTCAGTATTGAATACAAGGTAAAGAGAAACATGAAGCAATAACTGATAATGAGGACTGTCCTTTGCCATATAAAATGATTCATTACTTCCAGACAGTTTTACTTTTCCTTCTTCAAAATGTCAAGGAGTTTAGGACAGGTGGGAGAGCTGATGCACAAACCAAGGGACAAATTACATACTGCACCTTTTTAGTGGGTGGTCCCGCCGAATGTTTTTGCATGGAGCCTTCATGCTGGTCCTAAAATGGTTTTCAAAACAAGGTCAAATGAATGTGCTGGAAAGTACTGCTGCCATCCTTCAGGAGTGAACAGCATCAAAACATCAAAACTGTGGAATAAAATGTACTGTATGTTACTGTTATAASCATATCCAGCTTCACCTCTGTGGCTTTACTTGTGCAAAAGATCCAGACAGCATTTAAAACATCTTGTCCGAAATGCGTCGGTCAGTCAGATGATGGCACTACAGACACAGCTCCACCAGCACTGTTCTGCATTCATTAAAAAGTCTGTTAGGCCGTTTATTATTCTGGTTTCATTCTCAATCCTGACTTTCCCCTGGTTACCTGGTTGGAAACTGTACCCCCTGATAATTCATACACTCACACAGACAGCCTATAACAAATGTTGCTAAGAGAGGGACTGCCACCTGTTAAGAATCCACGGTTTGGGGATGCAGTGAAGTGTGCTCTTTTCCCACACTAGTATTTTAAAAGGTTATAGATCATGTGTGCATAATAGGCAGAACATTAGGTCACTTGTCTCACTTACAACAATAATCCATTTTGATATGGGTCAGGTTGACACAAAGGGTCCACCCATACCAGATCTATTGACGAAACTGATCCCTTTCCCCCAAACTAATGAAATTTTCAACTAATGGGTACTTAAGTTAATAAAGTGTGCCACGCATCTGCTAGAAGCCATTTGTAAAATAAAGCACTGGAGTTCAATTTTGAGATCATTGACATAATGTTTGAGTGGCATCCCACAGGGACTCAGCATGGCACCAAATTAAGGAGAGTAACACAATAAACGGGTGAGAAATAACGTTAGTATATAAACAGTAAGTAGGAGCTTCTCTTTCTTTAAAGGAAGCATAATACTACTTGGGGTTCATACCATCACTAATGAATAGAGCAGGACAAATCCTGGTCTCCTCTCACAGCCAATGAGCATTTGGACATTGACTTCAATAGGACCAGGATTTAACCTGAGGAATTATTTTGACGGAAATTGGCAACAAGCTGGTTCGTATAGCTGAAAACTATCTTTTCACTGAACTTGTGCGTGTCTAATATTCTCAACTCCACACTATTTTGTCCTTTCTTTTGTGGAGGAAAATGGAGAAAAATTATCTTAGCAGAGCTCAAGAGATTTGTTTTCTAATTCCTGCAGGTATCTAGAATGATTCAATTCCTACCAAATGTGTCTTAACGATAACAAAGCTCTACTTTTCTACAGCTCTTAGAGATTAGAATAGTTCTAGAATATCAATTGAATTGGCTTTCCTATGCCAATCTACTGCAAGCCATTGAGCTCCCTGGAATATTAGTGATTGCTTTATTATCTCCATTGGCACCACTGCTGCTAAAAGTTACCTCTCAAAAATTGCATGACAAATGAAGCACCTTTTCACATGAAAAATATTTTCTATTTAAAATGACGTTGCTCCAAAAGCCTTTGGGGCTTCTTTAAGATACTTGTTTTTTTAAAAATACTATGAATAATATTATCAAAACTTTTATCCTTGTTTTCCATTTTTTTTTTTCATCTTACATTTATAGGATTTCCGTTGTATTTTAAGGAAAAAATTTAAAAAGTGCTTCAGTATGAGAACTAAAATTTGAATTCAAAAASAGGGAAAATGATTTACAGCTCTACTTATTAGTTACTCTTTTTCTCTTTATCAGAATTTCTATAAAGACATGTTAGTTTTATAAGCAAAATTTTTAAATCTCCTCCTTTATAAATGCCTAAAGCAGTTTTTCAGTGAAATGGATACATGCCAGATGATATGAAAAGGCTCTACTGAGGGATCAGTAGAGTTTATGCCTTGGCTTTGCCACGTATGAATATTTACACTGTGTTTTCAGATGATAAAAAGTGGTAGTGGATAAAAGCTCTGAGCCTTCCTTTGCTCATTAGAATTCCTCAAAATGCTGTAGAATTGTGATAGCATTTATAGAAAATATTGGGAATTACTCTAAACATATTTTTTTCCTAATAAATCATCACCATTTTCACAGAATCACAGAACTACAGACTCACAGAATGGTTGATATTAGGAGGGATTTGTAGAGATCATCTAGTCCAAACCCCTGCTCAAGCAGGGACACCCAGAGCATGTGGTACACGGTCACATCCAAGCGAGTTTGGAAGATCTTCAGAGAAGGAGGATCCGCAGCCTCCCTGGGCAGCCTGTTCCAGGGCTCTGTCACCCTCACAGGAAAGTTCTTTTTCACAGGGAGATGGAGCTGCCTGTGTTTTAACTTGTACCCATTAGTCGTTATCCTGTCACTGGCCACCACCGAGAAGAGTTTGGCCGCCTTCTCTTTACATTCTCCCCTCAAGTATTTCTATACATATTGATCAGATCCCCTGTCAGTCTTCTCCAGGCTAAACAGGCCTAGCTCACTTAGTCTTTCCTTATATGAGAGATGCTCCAGTCTCACAACATTTCTTATTGTGCCTTATGGCACATAAAYGAAGTGGAGGTAGAGTTGGGTATGTTAGGAGGAAGATCTCACTCAGATGTCACGGCTATGAGACTATTTTTCCCAATTTGTTTCACTCCAGGATGCTTCATGCAATAATGGCATTTCCCAAAGCAGTTGTTTTCCCTCTTTCAGATCTGGAAAACATGCTAATATATGGGACCTTGCTGACTGATTTCAGCAAGTCTTCAACTACATTCTGCTTTGTTCTCTAACAACTGGACTTGAGCCGGTGTACACATCTGTTGGGCCTGCAGATCTCAGAGTAGTCTACRTGTCATGAATTTCTGCAGTGGAAGAAAGACAACCATACAGATGTGCCAGACTGACATACTGAACAGGCCAATGGTAGAGTCAGGAATAAATCCCCATTTCCCAAGGATGAGAAGTCTTCTCAGGATGGAAGAATTTTACCAAGAGTACCTTAGACCTCATGTTTGATTGCTCCTGAAATTCTGTGTGTTCATTTCCAGAGAGCAAGATTCTCCTGCTTTTCAGTCTGATTAGGTTAGGTCCTTTTGATGCCAAGTAAAAGCTTTGGTACTTCTCTTGAACTGGAGACTGTTTTTCTGATATTTTTTACAAGCACATTGGCAATACACTGCTTCTTGGACTCACCATTAGAAAGAAAGACATAAAAAGGAATGAAAGAAAAGTGAAGGAAAAAAATAATTCAAGAATTCAGTCTGATTTGTGGCTTGTTTACAGGACTTATCCTTTGAGTTAATTTCAATGAATCACTTATTTGTTGAGGTACTGATTGATGAAATTTTGTGCAAAGAGAAAAAGGAAGGAATTAAAAATTCAAGGTCTTGCCTTCACTTTTGAGAACTGCTATTTACTCCCCTCCCATTCAGTGAAATATAAGAAGAGACTGGGCTTGGTTTCAACTTTATTTAAAGGTAGAAAAAAGGGAGTTACATAGGCATCTAGTGGGGAGAAAGGGGCAAGGATGGAAGAGAGAACTGGGCAGGTTTCTGAGGGCTAAGTTGTGGTACATTTTGGACAATACTTGTACGGAGTAGGAGTGTAAGAAATGAATGTAAGGAAAAAACAGCTATGCTCTGTGTGTGTGTGAACGGGTGAAATCTGGGCAAATTAGATGTGCTAAAAGGTGTGTGGCCGGGGTGGTGAGTCTCACCTTGAGGGGCAGTTTGGAGAAGGATGTGGTGAAGGGCCAAACAACCTCCTGCTTCTCCTTACACCGGATGCTACAGGGACCTCTTCCACCTTGACACACTTGATCTGAGGCTCAAATTGCTGAAGACTCAGCCACAAAGCCTCTCACTGTCACTCTCTCRTAAAAGAATGGGCATGTTGAAAGTCCCTGCCCTGAGTTAATGTTAGAGGAAAGATGGTTTGTTTAAGTTTATGCCTGATAAATTGTGTTTTCCTGCATGATACCACTACGAGATTCCTATTCAAAAGGAGATTTCCCCAGGGCACACTGATAGAGTTCAAAGAATATTTCATGTTTTTTAGAATTAAAATTCAGTGGCATTTTGTCCATTAGAGCAGTGAGTTCACATACTACTTATAAGTTGTTTAAAAAGTCTTCTAAGCATTTCCTTCCCTCACTGAAGGTACAGTAGATCTTACATTGCCAGTATTGAAAGGTTCTCATGTCTTCCTTTCACTAAATGTTCAGTATTTTGCATAGCCATCCTACTTATTTAACCATAATATCATGCTGTTTTTTTACCTCCAAATTACTAATTTTCAGATGTTTCAGTCTCTTCAATCATGGTATCTTACTTTAAATATTCTTTACCTGTTCCTGAAACCCCTTAAGGTTCTACCACATTTTTTGATATGCAAGAGCAAGAATTGAACATGAGGTAGCAAGGGAGAATGTGTTATAGGGAGGGAAGGGAAACAGGGACAGAGACCTGGCAAGGAGGACAGTTTTGGCAGGTTTGCCAGATAAGGGGTAAGGACAGTGATTAAATGATTATCACAGCAGATATTTCTTTTCTTTCACTCAGAGACTGAGTCATCCCAGGACTAAATAAGCTGGCTAGGCACTTCACAGACATGTTCCTATAGAAATAAGTCTATGTCTTCATACAGCATAGCTATTCACATCTGGCACATACAGATTAGTCATTGCGAATCAAGTGCCCTGGGTTGAACAGGAGCTAGATACTATCTGACTAYCTGATCCGTAGATCTCACTTTTGCACTTCCATTGCTATAATACCATTAATGACAGTGGAATTAGTCCTGAGTTAAGTGACTGAACGTRTCACCCAGCAGCTTTTACAGACAAAATACTCTTGTTTCATTTTCTCTGCATTTCAAACATATAATTCCATTAACTTAAACTGATTCATACCATTACAAGTGACAGGATAAGCCATCTTATAGGACATAATTCTGTTCCTGTATGCCAAGGTGTGACTCCAGATGGAATCTTTCCAATTGAAAGTGCTGTAAATAAGAATACAGTGGGACCGCTTGTTAGCTATTTGAACTGATAGAGGGAATATTGATGCTAAAGAAAGAGAAAATAATCTCCCCTCAGAAGTTTCAGTGTCAACAGGTTACTTTTTAGCAAAATCTTAAAATGGCCAAGTAGAGCTGATCAAAAAAAATAAATAAATAAAAAAGAGAAAAACTTCTGTATTTCAAGTGTCTTCATTTCAAACTATTTTTTTCTATGTTTTTGATTTCTTGCCATGCTTTTAACTCAAAAACCATTATGGGAATAGCCACCAACATTTTTTCATTTATCAAGTACAGAGGGTTTGACATATGCTAAATTTTAACATATACTTCCTATGCTTTCTCTAAGAATATATTTAAATAAAATTGGGGAGATCATAAATTATTTTGGGGTCAAAACTCATGCCCTAGGTCTACTTATTCATGCTGTCTATTAGAGCAAGAAAAAAAATCATATCTACTAGCAACTCTTCTTTTTTTTTTTTTTTTTTTAAGGGAAACACCTGCAGAATCTGCTCAGGAAAACTTGGCAGAACTCCACTTCAACCTCATCATGTCTCAGTGTTACTATTACAGCCTGAGGTTAAATTCTGCTGGCAACACACATTTATGTTCTGGAAACAATTTTTTGTTAACACCTATGCTAGCTCTTAGCGTCAAGTTACTTAACATGATAATTAGTAGGAACCACAGCAATGACACTTTTATGCCAAATTCCTAGCAAGAAACATAACAGCAAATTAGCTACATCAAATGAAGAAGAGAAATACTCTCTACGCTATGTAGTTCCAGTCGCTATGAATTGCCTTATAAATTTATAAGTGATATTGATTTTATGTCAAGCACTACATATGTATATATTTTACATTTGTGCACTGCATATAATGTGTATATGTCAGTGCATATTTTAAAAGAGAACTTAASCTATTGTGTAGTTCTCCTTTTTTTCCAAGATGGAATATGTTTTTGTGTATTTGCAGCTTTAACTTGGTACGTCCACTCCCTTCTCCATAATTTTTCTTCTAAAATAGGCTATTTTTCCAGTTAGAGACTATTTGCTTTATGCTTGGAGAAAGAACCTCAAGGGTTTTCCAATAGATATGATRTTTTCAAGCTCAGCCCTCACCTCTCTGAGCAAATGAAATATGGAAATCAGATACCCCCAAAATGAATGAGGTAATTTCACATGCATGTCAAAATTTGTCCTCTGTTCATCCATTCAAATGGGTTGTCAGTATTTTAAATGCACAGTGTCAAAATGCACAAACTGCAGAGTGCTGGAGCAGTATCAACTACAGCAGTATGAATGCACAGTAAAACCCTTCAACAGATCCATTCCACATRCCTTGTAAGTCACCTGTGGGCAAAATCTGGCCGGAATGGCTGCATTTCTGAGAACATGGCCGAGCTGTAGCTTTGCACAGAGCAAGGGAGGAACCCATCTGGGAACTGTCTAAAAGTAAGGTTTCAATCTAAAATTACCATTATTAGCTTCTTTATGGGGTAGCTGGAGAGGGACTGGATGCAAGCAAAGTTGAAAAAGAAAGATGAGTTCAAAAGCCTGATAGCCGGTTCCCAGGAAATAATCATGTCGCCTTGGGATGTTCATGTCACCACATTTCTTTTCACTGTTCTCTTTTTCTGAAATAATGCAAGTATACTGGTTCCATATGTGGCACACAATCAGGTAGATTCATTTCCTAGTAGTCTAGAATCTAAATATCTCAAAGCATATATTTAACAACAGACAATGAGTTTCTTATCATTCATTACATGGCAAGATGTTAGCACAGCAAATTAGTAAAGACAGCAAAATTTCCTATAGACGGGATTTAAAAGGTTCAGACCAATAGTCAAAACTTGAATACCAAGAACATTTGATGCAATTAGAAAAAGTGTCTATCATTTAGAAATACACATGCTAAACATCTTAGTAGTTACAGAAACTCCAACCATGGCCCTCATCCTCAAACATGCTTTAGTGCCTAAAATCTTTGTAAATTTTAGTCTAGACATCAGCATAAGACGATAGAATCTGAGCTCCAAAGAGAGACCATTGAATTCCCGATTACATTTATGCCTATTTCTGGTGAGAAATGATACATTTCTTAGAGAAGAAGAGAGGAGGAACAGACTCCTGTGGTAGTAGAACTGGGATCCTTGTGTGAGTTGCATGAGCAAGGTCCATTTGTAATTGTCATCTCCCTGGTGGGCCGACCCGTCAAGCACCTCTGAGGTTTGTCATGGTCTCTTTGCTCTGTGGCCAGTAAGGATATTCATCAAAAAGCTCTAGGTTCCCAGCTCTCGCTTGGGAGTGAAAGGATAAGACTGTATTGGAAAATGGCTGCATTATAATTCCAGCAAAAGAAGGGATTTTGTAATAAATAGGGAATATCACAGACAAATGAGAAATAAAAAAGTAAAGAGCCCCCTCCAGTGTCACCACATAAGTGATTAATGAGACTTAAGGAATTTGCCAATAGACTCTCCAAGCAACTGAGTTCTGTTTCAGTGGTATGCAGTCAGGTTGTATTTGTATTCAGAAATCCCAGCTGTACTGGATACCCGGGACTATTCCATATATGTGAAAAGAATTGCATGCACTTCTGCTTAGGGAAAAAAACAAACCACGAAAAGAAAAAAAGGAATCACCATTCCAACACTAGATATTTTTAAGGCTAGGATATTGCTTTAGGCATTTTTGCCGTGCAACAGTTTCTCCTCACCTTTTTTTAAGCAGGATGCAAGGAAATTAGAAAAGGATGGAGCTATTAAAAAGTTATGCTCTTTTATGCTGATCTTCAGGAGAGCTCAGTTTGTGTGGGCCAAAGGAGMATGAATGTACTTTTAAAACACTGCAACACAAATACAATGTAGTGGAAAATTAGGATAATGAGATTCAGGCTCCCTAGCTTTTGTCTGCTTATCTAACTCACACAATTAACTTCTCCTTGAACCTGATATTACTGTCAGTGGAAAGAAGAAACTTTCACTCCAGGTACTTTATTTTTCAGACTGTTGGCTTCAGATCTGAAAAGTCCCCTGTGCATCTTACACATTGGTCATCTTTCCATGTGTTAGGGGCCACACACTGGGTCTTTGAAATTGTGGCAGAAAGACTGAAGACTAATCGACTTCACATCTGTAGAAGACTTAAGGAGAGAAACCTGAATAAATATTTCAAGGGATGGATAAAGTGGCATTTAGACAATTCTGGTCTATTTTTAATACCCACCAAGATCCCTGGCTGTTTCACTGTAAAGCCAGAAGCAAGCCAAAGCTGAACGCCTTTCCTAATTCTTTAGGTCTCTATTTAAAAACATCATTTTAAAATGTTTAAACCATATGGTTTCTCTATAGATAGTTTACATTTTTGCACTCAAAAATGTATCGATAGCTTCTTATTAGTTGATGGATAGGAATTAATATATAAACTAGGATTCATATCTAGCCTGAAAAGCAGGAATCCACATCTTAGGACAATCCAGAAAACAGCCTGCAGTGGTTGCATGGGATTTGGATGGAATGTCATACGAGGAAAGATTATGTTTAGTCTGGCAAAGATTCACTTGAAAAGTGGTTTAATGATAGTATACAAAACACAGACAACTGAAATCTGGACAAAAGACAGAGGTATTAGAGAACCTAATTTCTTCAAATACTGTAAGATGATTAAAGTAAAAAAACAATCAGATCTTATTCTAACAGACAACTGCTGGTCTTGTATAGCCCTTTAGCCTTTTAAAAATAACCAGGAGAACTGCAGAACAATTAGTAGAACAAATATTTGTTCTTACAAAAAGCATATTGAATAGATTTAGAACACAGGATGCAAGTAATTATTAGAATCAAAATAGGCTAATGTTCTCCCGATGCTATTTGTAAAGCAATTTGAGTTTCATTATTAGAATGTGTATTTAACATATCATTTTGAATCTCATTACATGCTATTTGGCCTAAATTTAATAGGATTATTATTTTTGGCATTCATGGTCATGCAATGTCCATAAACAATGTTTCTGAACCCTCTAATACAAGAAACAGACATATGGTGTCAAGAAATGAGCAGAACTTTCTGCATTTTAAACAGTATACTTATAACACGTTATTCATTCTTGTATTTCTAGGAACATTGGTGAATGTGTCATTCCTAAGTATCATCTATCCATCCACCTGCTTATCTACTTAATCTTATTTGGATCAAGATAACCATGCCTTGATAGAAAAACCTTATTTATCACCCTGTCTGGATTAGTTTTGATTTTTCTAACAYATTTCTGGAGACTGAGTTAATGCTTACGAGGTGATAAGGCAAAACCATTGGAGATTATCTTGTCCTAAGAGTACAAGAAAAAGAAACAGCATAAATCTTGTCTCTCAAATATGACRAGTCAAAATGTGTCCTTCCCATAACTATCATATTTTCTAATATATGCTGCAAGGCTCCCATGACTGTCAATGGCACTACAGTGTCTGCAAAAGCTCAAATGTCAGCAGTGATACCTGAAGGCAGTCTTGGACAGTTTAAAGTCAGAACACGGTGAATGCTGCTCTAATCTTTAGGCATGTCTGACCACACAGATAGCAGTAAAGCTCAGTACTCTCTATGTTTATTCACTGAGGAATATATCCACCTCTTCTTCCAAGCTAAATGCCAGGAAAGAGGGAAGCAAAGAACCAGAAAGCAGGAAGAAGGAACCAAGGGATTGTTTCCTGTGCTTAAGATCTGCAACCAGATGAGAGTTTAAACACAAGAGGAAAGGCAGGACAGAACTGACATTTGATGAAAACTGGCCATGGCTTCCACATCAGTCTGGATGATGGATAATATCAACATATCAGGTGTTGATATTATAAATGGACTGTGAGCTTCAAGATGAACAAATATGAATGGATTTGTAGATATAACTTTAATACCACTAAGCTGCTTTCTACATACCCAACCAATTCTTCTTTCTCTGCATTCCAAATCCCATAGCATCATCTTTGAGAAAAGTTGGAAAATGACTTCTGTCACTTGCTTCTGCATCAAGGCAAACATCTCAGTTAGCCAACTGGAAATCTGCCATGTTCTACTGGAGATGCCAAAGAAGAATACAGGCTTGGATAGCATCAGTCTTCTGTAAAATGCGAAAAAGAAATGTTTATAGGTTTGATGGTTGTAAAGTCAGTCATGACTGCCCTGGTAATTTGTGCTGACAGGATGGAATGAACCTTCCAACCAGATGTCAATTGGAGTCCCCTTTACAGGAAGTGATGTTATTGTTTTGTCCCTGAAATCTATCTCAGTGTGATATTAATGATATCCACAAACTTGTAAATGTTTTTTTGTGGGGGCAAATGAAAGAAAAATACAGGAATACATACGAGAAATGAATATACATGGTTGGTTTAACCATTGAAATGGTGGCAGGAAGGACTTCATTTTAGAAAATGAACCAATAACACCTCAGAAAATAGTTGGTACTATATAACATAATGTATACCAATTGCATCCAAATGGTTTGCTTGTGAGTTTCCTTTAATCTTGCCTTGACTTTGTTACTTAAATTACAAGTTCTTTGGGAGAGGGACTGTGCAAATGTTTACAGAACACCTACTGCAAGAAGGTCACAATTATGACTTGGCAGCATGTTAGAAATAATGAAGAAAAGAAGAATGAGAATCTCCCTCTTGAAATAGTATTGTTCAGCCTTCAGTATCCCACAAAGATATGACTGAATGTAGCTAAATAGTAGACTTAGTMCCATAGGTCTGAAAGAATTCCTGAAAGAATTTCCAGCCTCTTCAAAATAACAAAGGAAGCTGCCAGTCTGGCATGTAAGGATAGATTGGTGCCTGGTGGAAGTAAATTCCTTGTTAAGAGGCAAACACTTCAATTACATAGCAGGGAATTCTATAGCAAAGGAGTTTCTGCCACACTCAGAAAGACTGAGGGCTCAACTGCACACCTTGTGCAGTMGAGAATGTCGAGATCATTTCTCATACTTCTCTGATCAGAGTGGGGTGATACTGTTCATTTACAATCCTACATCAGGTACAAAAGTACCTGTAATACGAGACTGTWTCAATGAAATATAATTAACATATCAATGATACATAATTCATGGTGGAACAGCATACAAGTAATACTTATGTAGACAGAAATGCTATCTAATTTGAAACTACAGAGTAGTCACCCTGCAATTACGCTCTAGCCAAGGATGCAAGGTTTAATAGTGTGTTGCTTCCCACAGCTTGTTAATAGATGTTTCAAGATTAAAGCTTTCCAATAAATGTTGTTTTCAGCAGGAACTATTAATTATTTCAACTCCAGATTTAGTTATTTTGTAATTATTTGTTTTTTTCAATTATGTTTACAAAAATATGTGTGATTTTAAGTTTTTATTGTATTTCAGAACTGTGAAATCTGAAATATTCAGAGCTACCACAGAAATAGGACACGCCCAGCACTTAGAACACAGTCTTTATCTTATTTCTGAGACATCCCTTTGAGAACTGAATGTGAACTCATTAAATAATTCATTTGATTCAGAGGTTTCCTACTGAATTATCATGTAATTTTGGGAGGTACTCAATATATTCTTTTCCAGCAGTGTTTTGGCATAGATATGCTTAACTAATTAAGTATACCAAAAAAACAAAGCATAAAATAGATCCCAGATTCATGAGGTTTATGAACAAAGAAGTCTTGTGATGCTGCAGTCTGATTCCCCAGTGCAAATATGTGTTAATAGGAGGGGAAAAAAAAGGCAAAAACACAAAGAATTGAGCAAAGACAGCAAGGTTAAATGTTCACTGTGACAATAGCATGCCACTGTCTTAGTTCTGTTTTTCTATTTAGCTCCAAAACTGGCAATAAGTCAAAAAAGTCATCTAATCATTATTTTAAAAAGTTGTACTGAAACTTTTAATAACAAACAAATAAAATATATAAAATATTCATCTACATAAGAATGAGATAGTACTCATGAGAGACATTAATATTAATTGCTTGTCTGTAAATAGTTTTGCACTGGTGTCATTAAGTCAAAAAGTAATTAMAATAAGCAAAACTGATGCATTCCTGTGTGAAAGAAAATTTAATTCTTAAAGTATACATGAYACAGTTTGCATTACATGACAGTTTAGCCAGAGGCTTTTTGCATATGTATCTGTTCATCCAAATACCACTACGTTCAACATTGCTGCAGCGTGTAGTCTGGTGAGGCTGGAAAAAGRGTTGTAATGATGGCAATGTATCTGCCACTTCTGTCATGTCTACACCCARCTTCTGAATGCACCTTATCCCAAGAGTAAATGGGAAAATTGCATAAAGAAGAGAGGGACTAGATTTATTTGGTCTCTCTGCAAAGTGAGATATTTTTAAGGGAAACTATGGTCATCATCAAACTTTCTTTTTAGCTTTCAAGATGCTGGTTTAGATGAAGGCTGAGGAAAAGAAATTTGGGGGATATATCATGCAAAACCTTCARTGTTAATTAAAATGTCCTAAGGGAAGGTGAATGGGAATATGAAGAGTGGGAATATGAAGAACAGATACAAAGAAAGCATAGATGTTGATCAGATATAGAAAGACTCTGCCTATGGTTAAGCTTGTCTTTTATCGATCCTCGTGCTTAAGTATTCAGAACACTCGCAGTTAGAAACTTGGAAAGTCAAAACCATCATTAAAATAAATTTACAAGCAGCATGCATATTATGCAAAATCTGAAAATTATAGTAASTTTTTTCAAATCATACTTGTTTTATAAAAGAAACCACTCATAGGTAATAGATTCACCATGATATGGAATACATCTTTGCACAAGAGAGAACAGTACCACATTTACAGGAAAGTCTTGGCATAAGCCAGTTTGCACTCTGCCTGGCCAAATCCTACCATCATTAGCCAGGAAACATGTAGAAAGTCAAGTCTTTGAAAGCACTGGACTGCCTGACGCTAATTCACAGGGATGAATTGCAGTAATAACATTGAACGATCCCCAACGAGAGTGAACACATCTGAGTCCCTTGGGTCTACTTGGGAGACAGACCGTGCCGTACTGAAGGTAAACGCAGCCTGAAGAGCTCAGGCTAACCCTCGATAAAACCAGCTAATATGCCAGAAATCCAGGAGCTTGAGTTTATGTATGTTGCTAATGTAGGAGAAAGCCCTCTGCAAAAGTCAGGAGACTGCCAAAACGCATAAAGTAGAAATCACAGTTTGTGGATCTTCTCCCACCTTCATTATACCAATGCGTTCCTTAAAGTTTCACTAGATTGTAAAGTTCCCTCCACAGTTTCCTCCACAAGGAGCATTTTTCTGCCAGGCCAGCTACGTCTCCTGCTGTCATCCCCATAGCAGAAAAAATCCCACCAGAATCCCAAGACGCTGAAGTCAACAGCATAGCCATGGCTGGGCACCGCATTCCTCTTATTATCCCAATCAGAGGTGATTATAGACAGAAATAAAGGTGCATCCCACCAAAACTCGCCTTTTCCAGCCTTTTCCACATCCATCTAGCCTCCTCCCACAGGTTTATTTTCTAATGACTATTAGCTACGTGTTAAGTAAATATATTTGCTCATCCTACTCCTCATTTGAAACGCAAATACAAAGACTGTGTTCCCAAAAGACTTCATAAATAACGAGGGAGGTCAAAAAGCAAGTCTATCTTATGACCTGCCCCACTCTCCCCACAGGGGTAAGACACCCCTTGCTGATTGAAGCAGTTTAAAGAAACCTACTTATTCAGCCCTGGGACCTGGAGAGGTRTACACTGTTCATAACACAAGTCTTGCTTTCACAAGAACTGGCACGAAATTACAGAGCTAGACAGCCTTTAAAGTGGACACACTCTGTGTTTGCAGTTTATGTTGCCATTCAGTGGGAAAGAAACACAAGTCACCCATTTTCAGATGAAGCCACCAAATCACCATGTTTGTGTTCTATAAAACTTGTGCAGACAGTTGGGATTCCCCAAATGACTCATGTCTTTGTGGGAGCTTTTGGAAAGACTCAGACTTGATTTCTTTTTAGGTAGTGGAATATATGTTGATTTTTTTWAAAAAAATAGGCAGAAAATAGTACAACAAAACTTGAAGTTCTGCTAGCTAAGAGTTTAGAAATTATGATACCCAGTGGGATACTGTTTGCAGAAGGATATTCTGCGATGTGTGGCAAGTTGGGCTTCTTGTGTTTTGAGTCCTTTTTTCCTTTAGCTAAGTACAGATGTGGATCCACTAGAAATAAGTGTAGAGGAACCTCTCTGAGCACTGTTCTGTAAATAACTCTGAGATATTTGGAAAAGTAAGGTTTATTTATATAAGATATTTATTTTAATAGAATATTTTTCTCATGTTTTAAAATAAAATATATTTTAGTGCATAACAGGGACTTACATCTCTGTTATCAAAGAAGGCAATTGAGTTTAGTTATGCTGGTAAAACTTGGTCAAAGAGCTGGTGTAGAATCTGGCATCAGCTTTGTTGAGTGTTCACGGAAGAACAGAATCTGTAGATGAGATAAAGAAAATTCAAAAATAATGCAAAGTTATCAAACCTATGGAGTGGTTTAGAAAAGTTTTTGGAAAAGAGTTCAAAAGGAAAATAACAATTTTTTTTTAAGTTTTCCTCTCCCCCTATTTCCTTTTATTGAAAATCAGTTTCAAATCATCTTATTACAAGCACATAGCTATGACAGCTGAGACATAGGAGACTACATCTATCTACATTCCTTCTGTGGCCAAGGGATATAGTTAAGAGTATGATGTAGCACCTCTAAATAATCCACCTGGAAATGTATTTTCGTTGACTGCTGGGGATAAAGAGGCTCCTAGTTCTTGACTGCTAAATATGTCTGGATAGGTGGGATGAAGGTGCATTGCAGAACTCATAGAAGCATTTGAAATGCTAATGTCTTTGCAAATTGGCACTTTAGACAGTAAAGGGAGTATATATTCTAAATCGAACTAATTGTAAATTGTTCTTACACATTCTCAGAAAGCCGTTTCAGTTGCTCTCACATTGTTCAGACTCATTTTTTTCCTCTCTCAGCCTTAAGAATGAAGGCCTGCTATATACTCTTTAATATGTAAAGCTCAGTGCCCCTCAGCAAACAGGAACAAATATCTCTATATAGTCCTTAAACTCCCTGAGAGTGAAAACAGTGTGGGAACAAAACTAGCACGTTCACCGCTGCCCATTTGTTCCTGCTTGGGCAACAGAACCCCTCACATGGGCATATTTCAGGTGCCCAATCTCATCTTGCAAGGAATATCCACCTTCCTCACTGACCATTCCCAAAGTGTCTACTGATTTGTTGTGTTGCCTGTGTCTGCCCATGACAGGGTAAAAGATACAGGACATACTAGAAGATAATGAGGAGGGAAGAAGTACTAGGGTAGAGGTAGAAGAATTGCAGCTTCCTCAGCTTTTAGTTCCAAAGGAGAGGGGAAAATGGGGGCTTATATCTGATTTAATAGGTTCAAACTTTGAGAATTTAATTTTGATTTAATGAAAGATACTGATTTACTGAACAATAAATAAATAAATAAATAAATAAACAAACAAAAAGATGAAGGCGAGAGATATGAGTCCTGACTGAAAAAAAGAAAAGACTCAGAATGAACTCACTCTATCAAACATCTAAAATAACTGGTGGATTCTTTCCAACAAAAAGAAAAAAAATAAAGAAAAAAAATCTAGTATGTTGTTACATCTTAATAGTAGGAAAAATTACAGTCAGATCTTGCCTTTCTCTTAGAAATGAAACGAAACCTCTCTGTAACATGAGTTTTCATGAACTCAGTCTTCTTTGGTTCTAGCATTTGTTAAACTTTCTAAAAACTAAATGTTGTAATTTTCTACTAGTGCTGTGATTAGCAAGAGCAAATGATGAGATCATCTCATGCTTTCTGAATGTTTGGAATTGGCCACTCTGCTCTCTCTCCTTAACCTACTACTCTTCCCTACCTAGTTTCTGTCCTACCTAGTGTCTGTCTTTCAGACTAAGCTGAACGTAAACAGTAACTGTCCTTCTAAATTAAAAATAAAATATAAATAYAGACAAGGTAAAAAATATAGACAAGATTGGCCAGTTTATCCAAGTGCAGTGACTTCAGAGGCCTGAACATTCATAACCTTGTATGTGAGGATGAAGAACTGAAGCTTTCCATGTGTGTGATTTCTTATACAGCTCATGGGGTTGTGCATGACTTCCACCTCTAACCACTGTTTGCAAGTCTTTTCATGCTCCCTTTAAGGTCCATATGGAAARACAGATCATTCCAGAAAACGGAGTAAAGGAAACTTAGGTGAGCTTCCTAACCCAAAGCATCGTCTGAAGGAACTTTCTCTTTCCTACAGGTATGGAACCCTAGAGTCTGGTCCACTGACTCCCTAGCTATGGTTCGTGTCACTATTTATGTGCTGTTAATATCACCCCACTGACCACCAATGTCTTGTACCGTAATGAAGATGCCTATCCAGCATCTAAGAAAATGAGAGTTTTCTTTCTCTTTCACACAGTTTTCACCTTCCTTTCAGTCTGTTCAGCACAAGTGTGCTAATGGAGCTGAAGCCACTAGATGGGTCATGAATCAAACAGTTTAAGTAAACTGCCGTTAGGTTGCCCAATGACAAGGATGTAGATGTAAACAKGTCCTACATATGGTAAAAGAAAGTGATGCCTACTTGATCTTTAATCTCTCTAATTGCATTACAATGATAATATAGGGTTGTTCTGAATGAATGTTCACTTACTGATAGTTCACCAGCATTCACGGATGGTGACCTTGCTTTATTGCTAGAGATTTTTCTTTCTCCTGCAGCTGAAGGAGTATCTTGATGACATTTATGAGGTAACTTTTTTTTTCCTTACTGAAAAGCTGTCTCCCATGTTGAAGGTGCCAAAACACACACCTGATTTACGTGGTGGATTTGTTGTAACACAGTTGCCACTAGACATAGTCATAAATGATGCAAGAAACACATTAATATTTGTAAGAGGACATTCAAAGCAGTTTATTTAGATGTAGCCAAAGCCATGAAGTGTCTGGACAGATCCCAGTGTGGACAATGCTGCCAAAGACAAACTGCTTCTTTGCTTTCAGGTGCTTGTGCACTACAGAGATGACTTAACACCTAAGCTGTCATTCACTGAAGTTATGAAAAAGTCTCCACCTTTTTTAGTCCTTTTCTGCACAGTGTGGATGGCACCAGCTTAGTCCATCAAAGCACTGGAGTGAGATTTTCCATTCTGCTCATTTCACTGGAGTGGTGTGAAATTACGTCCTGAGGAAAATAAATCTTTCTAGCCGCCTAATCATTTAGTTCAAGAAGCTTTAATCCAGCAGAGCATGCTGGCATCACCTACTTATATAATAAATGCAGGCCTAATAAATATATGTTTAAAAAGGCTTCGTGGCAATAGAATCACATTAACGAGGGTCAGGGTTTTACATCAATGCCTGCTAGAGCCCTCTCCAAAGCAGTAGGCTCCTTTCAGGTCTACTGGGGAGGTTTTGCTTTCTTATACAAGCGAATGTGGTTCACCTCAAGGGAAAAGAAAACAGATCATTTGATCATTCGCAGTAGGCCTGCACGCCACACTGCTAATCATGAAGGACTAGTGGAAATACACCAGGTGGAAGGCACCATGGGCTAATTCAACAGACCTTTGCCTGTAGCAGGCTCCCGGGACCACATCCTTTAGAGAAAAACAAAACAGAGAGGGAAAATGCAAAAACAAAATGCAGAAAGATTAATTAAATGAAGGGCATCCTTCCAGAAAAACTGTAACAACTCTATGAAATGTGTTTTCAACACCACAATACTCATTCTCTGTTTTGTTTCACAGCAAAACCATTACATGTAAGTGTTGCCTTTGAAACTCTGGAGAAAGACACTGATGAATGTTACACAGCAGACCAGAGTCTGCCAAAACTAACAGATTTCTGTTTGGAGACCCTAAGAGTGAAATCCCTGTGAAGTAGCAGAGCTTGAAGAGTAATTAGCCACAACCATAACAAAACAGTGAGGTACTCACCACTCACATCTCTATGACTTCTCTGTTGTTATAGCAGACATTGGTCTTGCAGATTGCTGAGAAGGGGCCATCTCTGAATGATTCTGAAAGAATTTCTAGCATAAAAGTGGTCACCCTAATAAAATGCAAAAAGGTCATTTATGAAAATATACAAAAAGCCTTTCCACATTAGTAAAAACCTTTTTATGTTTTCCCAGGCTTTGGAGACTTTAGGCAAAATTAACACACATGCAGTCCCATCACTTCAATGGAGACAACACCAAAGAAATCTTGGGCCCAGCAGGTATTCTTTTTGACACCAGGGACTAACTCTGGTCATAAAGGCTTATTTTCACTTTCTTGTCAGCTTTAGGAAAGGAACTTCCTGATATTTTTTATATTCTGTTTAGGAGGAACTTTTTAAAAAATATTCAGATTTTTTTTTCCAAGAAAAAGGAACAAATAAGCGTAAACTCAGTTTGCATATCAAATAATCTGATACATTATTTGCTGCTGTTTTTGCATATGCTGTGTACACAGTGGCAGAGTGATAAAATATTGATCTACAGAGGCGCTTACACAGTGTCAGGGTTCAATAGTGTTGAATTTCCAATACAGAACACAAAAAAGAAACACTTTCACACTACAGTAATATATTAATCATAATTGATATAAATGCAGGATATTTTATGTCTGTCCTTTTGTATTGCTTCATTGATTTTCTGTTATATATAAATGAAGGACCATCCATCACTTTCTGAAGGGATATAAAGAATAAATACGCTAAAAGCTACTCTATTAATAAAATATGTAAAAGTCATCATTTTTTGTAATCTTTTCTGCTTTCCTTGGTATGAAGCTAAGACTGTTATCAGTCTTTATGACTATTRTTTATTCTTTTAATGAATGGGAATACCTACAAATTCCTTTACAAATATGGCATAGTTAGGAAATGGATACATGCCAGATTTCTTCACCCAAGACAAAATTTGAAGTATTTGAGTTTTTCAGAAATTCTGAATTTTCAAGAGTATAGAGTTTTCTTCATTAAAAAAAAAAAGAAAAAGAAAAAGAAAAAGTGAGTAATACTGCAGCTTCTCCATCTTTTTTTTTTTCTTTTTTCTTTTTTTTTTCTTTTCATGACTGTTCCATGCAAACCACCCTTGGAATATTTTGGGAAAGGAGGAGGTTATGTTGTCATAGACCTTTAACAGAGATGAAAATAGAGCAGCAGGGTAGTATTTTATTTAATTTAGTCTACTTTCATTGTACATATTTCAGCCGATTGCCTTTTCTGACTATCCTGGCCACTCTTTTGACAATTCAGTTTTTCTGTAATTTCAACACATCAAGAGAGCAAGCTTAGAAAAATGTCTTTCCCATCAAAACTGCCCACAAATTGCAGAATCAACACTGAACTATTTTGTAGCGATTATTCCAAAGACAGGATTTGAATTTAACATCCTCTGATCCAGGGGACTGAGATAATTTATTCGTTCTTTACAAAAATAAAACCCAGCAATGTCCAAAGAAATTACTTTTTCTTGTGGGCTGAAACAATTATGTAAAATGGTTTCCTTGTCAGCTGCAGGAACAGTAGTTCTTTTGACATCACCATTTTTTCTAATGCTGTCAAACATCAGTCTAAATGGAAATATTAGGATTCAGCATTGTAGTCTCAGACTAGCTTACTAGGAAGTGTCAGACTTGCTCTTTGATTCAGTTAAATCATCAGCTTTCTTTGGGAAACGGTATTTTGTTTCTTGCAGCAGTTATTTGTATGCTGTGACCTCTGCAATAAAACGCATAAAAATCCATATTTCAGGAATGCCTGTTCTCAAGAAGTTTTCAACTGGGAAACGAACGATGTGCACAACTTAATTAAGTTTGCCACTTGATATAGCTGCACAGGCTTCTGCTTTAATAATTTCCCTCCAGACTGCGATAAATTCTGTCACTTATTTTATAGGGCTGATTTTGACATTCCAAGGTTTCGCCATAGCACATTAATGTGGGGAGGCCTTAGCTCCCTTTAAAAATGTTCAGAGTCTTTAGGATAAAATTGGCAAGATTTGGCCCCCTATTTGTCCCATTACCACAGGGTCTACCAGTGGTAATAATTATGGAAATTACTGAAAACAGGTGTGTGACCTAAACAGCATGGTGGTAAAAATGTCTCTGTCTCCTCCACATTACAGCTCCTATTATACCATCAGGATGATTTTGCGTATTAGATACTTAACCATTCCTTAGTTTTAGAAACTCTTGACACAGCAAGTGCATGACCTGGGTCCCTACTGCTGATAATCACCTGCTCAGCTGCCTTAAGCCAGCAGCTTTTGTTGTATCCCATTAATCTTCCCTGCGAGGGAAAAGCCATCCAACCTGCCAGCTGACAACTCATTTCCTCAGTCTCTTAGTGCACTGCCCATCTTTCCAGGAGTTTCTGCCTCTGATTTCCCTTGCTAATTTCTGACAGCAACCGTTCCCCATCCGAGTRTATCTAAGACATCAAGAAATGCAGCAAAAGTGTTGCTAGGAAGGGAAATGTGAACTTGCTGAATCTCCRTGTTCAGTAAGGATGAACTTCAGCTGGAACAGGATCTATATTAATAAGATGGCTCCAAAGGACTTGTGAAGTCTAGAACTTGTTGATCCAACTAGAAAAATAAAAAAAAAAAAAAAAAAGGAGCAAAGGTTTATTTTCTAAATCTATTGAAACAACATAGTATTAGGAAAGAATATCTTTCCTAAAGATAAAAAAAAAAAAGTTGACAAAAAATACGTGAACTCTCCATAAATAAATTTAGGTAGCAATTAAAAAAAAAAGTTTCTAATATTTGGAGTAAGGTAATATTCAAATGGGAAGAATGAAAAAAAAAAAATCTACCCCCATTCAAGAGCCAGTCTATAATTTTATCAATGAAATTCGCTAATGGGGCTGCCTCTGATAGCACCAGACTTGATAATGTCTCCTCCTGGAGGCCTTTTTTTTTTTTTTTTAATGCTCTTTCACCCACCCAAATCTGTCTTCTTGTAGCTATTCAGCCAGGTCCCGGAGCAGTCTAGAAATACTAGAAAAGACAGAGCTGACAGGATGGCAAGGAGTCTCCTCATTTTTATATATACAGTTTTGTTACTTATTTGTCATATGTTGTTTTTCAGTATCTCTTCTCATTTGATGTCAATTCTGGTTATAATGATTAGATCATCTTCATCCCTTACCATAAGTATGTCAAGAAGAGGTTTTCTTYTACAGAAAGAGTGCAGAGACACAAATGTCATGATCCTGGGTAACAACTAAGAGTCCCTCAGTTGATTTCKACTTCCAGAAAATACGAAAATAGAGAACATGTTCAAAGGTCAAAAAGAAAGGGGCTTAATTGCAAATTAATTTTCTGTTAGCTAAGTAAATACATTTCAAAAAATCTTTAAGAAACCTTTCCATTTGCAGTTCCAATTATCTAGCCAGAGGACACAGGAAAAGTGATAATTAGGTGTTAAACACTAGTCATRTTCCTACAGATAGCCCTCCTGGCAGCCATTTAACACATACTCAGTTGCTAAAGCTATGAATTATGTGTTTTTCAGCAGCATTTAGGTGCTAATAAATTATCAAATAGTTTGAAAGTAAAAGTCTGCCTAGATGGGGCCCTTTTACCATTAAGGGCATGGGCTCATGACCGTATTAACCTGAAGTAACCAGAGCAGTTTCTATTTAAGGGTAGGAAGAAAGGTTTGAAGGTAGTGCAGCTATATTTCCACAGCAGCTATGTACTTTTGGACAAGTGTACTTTTGGAGTACACGGTGCGATGGATCGAGGGCTGGCTGGATGGCAGAGCTCAGAGGGTGGTGATAAATGGGGCCRAGTCCAGTTGGAGGCCTGTGGCCAGTGGTGCCCCGCAGGGGTCAGTACTGGGCCCAGTGCTCTTCAATTTGTTCATCAATGACCTGGACGAGGGCACGGAATGCACCCTKAGCAAGTTTGCAGATGACACCAAGCTGGGTGGAGTGGCTGACACTCTGGAGGGCTGTGCTGCCATCCAGAGGGACCTGGACAGGCTGGAGAGTTGGGCAGACAGGAACCTTATGAGGTTCAATGAGCACAAGTGCACAGTCCTGCACCTGGGGAGGAATAACCCCAGGCACCAGTGCAGATTAGAGCTCGACCTGCTGAAAAGCAGCTCCATGGAGAGGGACCTGGGAGTCCTGGTTGACACCAAGTTAACCATGAGTCAGCAGTGTGCCCTCGTGGCCAAGAAGGCCAATGGGATCCTGGCCTGCATCAGGAGGAGTGTTGCCAGCAGGTCAAGGGAGGTGATTCTGCCCCTCTACTCAGCTCTGGTGAGGCCGCACCTGGAGTACTGTGTGCAGTTCTGGGCTCCCCAGTATAGGAGGGACGTGGAGCTTTTCGAGAGGGTCCAGAGRAGAGCAACCAAGATGATTAAGGGAATGGAACATCTCCCGTACAAGGAGAGACTGAGTGAGCTGGGCCTGTTTTCTCTGGAGAARAGAAGGCTCAGAGGGGATATGATTAATGTGTATAAGTTCAGGAAGGGAGAATGCAGGGAAGAAGRGGACAGGCTGTTTTCACTGGTGGCCAGTGACAGGACGAGGGGTAATGGCCATAAGCTGGAGCACAGGAAGTTCTGTCTCCAGGTGAGGAGGAACTTCTTCACTGTGAGGGTGACAGAGCAGTGGAACAGGCTGCCCAGGGAGGTTGTGGAGTCTCCTWCTCTGGAGGTCTTCAAAACCCGCCTGGATGCCGCCCTGTGCCACATGCTGTAGGTGTGCTTGAGCAGGAAGGTTGGACTAGATGATCTCTAGAGGTCCCTTCCAACCTTGAATATTCTGTGATTCCGTGATTCTGTGAAGTCAAAAGCAACTATTTCTTACTTCTAAGTGACTCTTTCCGGAACAGGTGGCTAACTTAATTCTGGGTATCTGCCAGGATTATGACTTGACATTCACTTCTTGTGTGTCCAGAGCTTAATATCCTCAGGCAGCTTTCCTTTGCACAGAAACAGTCTTCTGGACAGGTGAGTTCCGCTTGTCCTCCCATCTCTTTATTAAGTTTTTTTCTAAATATGACTTTATTAAAATCTTTCCCAAGTCATTCTGAGTCAGAATTGCTATGCCCAAKCCAGTACAAGGACATTAAGATTTGTAAGTTTTCTAGAATATCATTTTTACATTCATGTCCTTACCTTATAGCAAAGAAGTTCTCCAATAGAAATAATGTTTGTGTGGATTTGCAGTTTAAACCAAGAACATGAAAATCACTTCAACATCTAACTCCTATCTGGCTCTTAGCTCATATTTGGGAGGTACTAACAGAGTGAGCATAAACCTGTCGTGTCAACGCTGTCACCTCTGTGTCAGTTACACCTGGTCCTGGGCCAGGGCTGCAGATTACCACACGCTTTATCCCACTCTGCACGTATTCCTCATTCCCAGGTAGAATTTTCTGTGGATGATTCATGGCTTCTATGAACAAACTACAGAAAGCAGTATCAATATCTCTGGCAATATTAGAAATGGGCTCAACTGGACTAAAATATGATTATCATGAGCTAGGTAGACATTCATGCACATGCACATAAATACACACACACTTTCCTGACAAGGGTTCACCATTTTCTGAATCTGTTCTTCAYTCAGCAGTGGTATAAATCAGGAATTGTCACAATGCCACAATGCAGCTCACAGGAGGCAAAAAGCTAATTTGAGGTGTTTGAAGGCTTCCTACCTTGTGTTTGCCTGCCCCCTYGGAAGGTTGCAGGCTTCTCTAGGGCCCCTGTCTTACAAGAAAAGCTCACATGAACAGCCCGGACACCAAAACATAGCACAAGACACCTATATTTAGGATTATGACTGTCTCGCTTACCTTTCAAGACAGTTTTAAATCACATATAGGCAATCTGAAAAGAAGCGGAAAGAAATGAAAAATTAACTGTTACACATTTTGCATAGTTACCCCCAACACAAATAATATGATGGGACAGAGGCTTAAACGACTCTCACATTTATATATTGCCTTGAATCTGGCCRTGCTCATGTCCAATTCCTTTCCTGATTTTGCTCTAGTCTCTTGATCATCTAACAGGACTGAGAAAAGAAGCTGCAACCAGTTCTTTGCAATCACTACTGTGAGCTACATGGGGAAGAAGAGTTGACCTTGTTCCTTAGTGAATTGATTTGGGGATTTCTTTTCAGTGGCTAACCCAAGGAGAATTGCTCACTTATTCTCTGTTGGAAGTAACCGAGCCAAATGCCATCCAAATATACATTTGTGCTCTATAGGAATGATAACCAAAGTTCTCTCCTGGCAACCAAGCATCTTGCATACTGCTAGTCTTTTCTGAAGAAATGAAAACAAACAATTAAGGAAAAATCATTTAAGAAAAAAAAAAAAAGAATTCAATAAAACTGGACCAAATGGTTTGAGGCTCACTTTTCTCTGTAAATAAAGTGGTGGTGAAGAGAATGAGATGTTTCAGTGAAGTGCTCAGCTCTAAAAGTGGTACAGATGAATGAAACCAAAGTAAGCACAACTAGAAAATGTTGAGTAGGGAAAACTTTTGTTCCACACATGCCTTTTCTCCTTTCTTCTTATCCCCACTGTTTGTGTGAATTCCTGAGGAAAAAGTGCTATTTTGTTCTGCAGAAGGATTTTGCAAGTATGACTATTCCTTTCTCACTTAACAGAAAGAAACGCTTGAGGTACAATGTGACCTGTACAGTTGTATAGGAGTGGTCCAACTGGTCAATAAATCTCATGCAAAGGCATTGAATGATTTAAGATTTACACACTCTGACCATTTCGCCATCCTCTATAAATAGTGTTCTAGAATCCAGCACAGATATTGCTACTTTTATTTTAAAAATAGATTTTACAAGCTATTTCAATATAAAAGACCTTTAAATAAGTATAATATCTGTCTTATGACTTTACATTTACACAACAAATCATAGGTATTTTATACAATATTTTGTACGACAGAAGTGATGACATCTCTATCATTGTCAAATTTTAAGAACAAACATCTGTCAGGAATTACATAGATAAAGCTGATCTGGTCTGAGGAGAGGATGGACAAGATGACATTTGAGCTCCTTTCCAGCTATACATGATACATCTTGAATTTTTTAGCAGAGAAAATTGAGCAGTTCTGATATTTCTCATACTCACACTACAGTGCCACTTACATAAAGTACTCTAAGAAGAAGAAAAGAATGACTATATGATGTCACCAACACTTTCCCTTTCTTCTTAGGTATCTGATGCTCTTCCTAGTCATCTTGTTCTCAACCTGACAGTACTGGAGATATTTGCAAATAACTTCTGATTGACTTTTAGGGAATCCAAAAGGTGCTAACACTGCTGGACTCACAATAAAAGAAAACTAGTATCACTTATGGGGGAATAGCTTTCTACAACCCCCTGACCATGCTGTCTGAGCACTGCAGAGCTGAATGATCCTAAATAACTGAGAGCTACATCCAGTCAAGAACAAGTCAAAAAATATCAATGGAGCTGCTGCAATTCCTCTGCTGCTTTCTGAGCTCTGACTACCTTTTTTTTTTTTTTTTTTTGGTTAGTTTAGTTTACTAGCTAAGACAGCAAGAAAGACTAATTGAGTGAGTAATTCGGTGATAAACCCCCGTAACTTCTCTTCAGGACATCTGAAGGAGAAGATATCAGACAAATTGGCAATTTGACACAATGGTCACTCAGGGACATAGTTCAGGCCGCACTGAAAGCCATAGAAAGAGGCTGAGAACTGGATGGTGACCTAAATGAACAAGGGCTGTTGTTCTACAGACTGAGTGACATTAAGTATACCCAGAGGATTTTTTTATTATTATTAGATTAGAATCTGTTCTTAAATCACTAAATTGTGTGGAAATTTCCCATTCCAGAAGTAAGCAAAAATTCAAGAGTATATATATTTTACTTAGCAGCTACCACAGAAAAATATACAAAGTAGAAATCTGTTAAATACAAAACCTAACTGGATATAAAAATATGTTCGTTTGACAGCTCTGTTTCTTTAATACAGTTTCATTAAAGAAGGTTCCATTGTTTTATGGAATATTCTGTGGTTTGATACATAAAATAGGCAGCCATTTAATATATATCAGATAGTTCATTTTTGCACAGATTTATAACTTTTGGGTAGTATAAGCTTTTCTCTWATAATTCTCTCTAAAAAGACTTCACTTTCCTATGGGGCTTAGAAAATGCTCTCTTTGAGCAGGTAGACTGGCTCAGATAGATAACATTGAATGTATAATTCCTCTCCTAACCATTGAAAAGATTGATGGGACTGCATTCTTAATACCATTTTAATGAACTTGTCTTAAAGAGGTCAAAGCTGATGGATATTTCTTGACTTATGCGTTCTTAAACAATATATTAGTTGTTTCATTCAATTYTCCTAGCGAACTGGTGATGATGACACTAAAACTGGAACAAGTTCTGCCACACTGATGTAGACAGCATGTCTTATGAGCTTCAGAAAAGCTGAACCTTTTTAACTTCATGGTAAGTATACTCATCTAATCTAAAACTTGACCATGAAGAGGAAGCTGTATCTCTGGTAAAGCCCATAATAGCAACATCCGTATAAAAGTCAAAAATCTTAGTGAGTGCAGAACAGATTAGTTGCAGGAGTTCCAGGAGCATGCTGTCAGAATGAAAGCATGGGCTTCAGCCAGGTCAGTATTTTCTAATAGTATTTTCTAATATAGATTACTGTCTATAAATGAATTCACAAATAAAAAAAATACTTCTAATGTATGTATATTAGACATGTGCAATGCAAATGTGCAGTTAGAGGAATTAAAATAGAAATATGATAAAATAGACTGAGTAGTTCTAGAAACCGGAAAAAGCCTTATTTTCATTATCTCAGTGATTGATTATTTGCAGGAGACTTAAATAGTTACCACTCCTCAGCTGAATCACTGCAACTGCCTTTCCAACCCYAGCAATATGGTGTGAAGGATGCATAACTGGCACATCTCAGGGGTGATAGAGCAGACAGAATCCTATGTCTTTTTTAAAAAAATACTCAGTTTTGCCTGTGTTTTAAATATTCTCTGCAGAAACGTGCTTTCAAACTGAGCTCTCTGCCAAAATACAGAAAATAGAAATGAAAAAAATTTTTAACAAAACGCTTAACCCTCCATCCTTGTTTCAAGAGTCAATGTCTTTTCAATAATGTGCCTTATTCATACATGTCTAACACAACTGATACCAGATTGACTTGAAGAATTTTCATGGTGACTTTTGTAAGATTTCATACCAMGCGGTAGTACACTATACAGTCTTTGAGTCTTGAAGAAGCAAAGCCGAAAGATATAAGAAACATGTCTCAAGATACTTGCATACAGGTTCTCTCAGTGTCAGACTATCTACTCACAAGAAGAAATACTTTAAAAATGTTACTGTAAAAGTGTGACTGTTCACCCAATGCATTGTCAAAGTACTCGAGATTGCATAGTATTAAGTAAAGTTGTCAACTTTAAAAATTACCACTGTAAAATTGTGACTTTATTAAATAAACTGGAAATTGGAATTTTATACAATATACTTAGCCTATTGCTCTTCTTTCTTATACTGACTGAGGGATTCATATCACAGTTTGCTTCATTYGACCTGCTGGAGATCAGCTCTCCAGCTGCATAGGGACCTGTGAGTCCTGGTTGACACCAAGTTAACCATGAGCCAGCAGTGGGCCCTTATGGCCAAGAAGGCCAATGGGATCCTGACCTAAATCAGGAGGAGTGTTGCCAGCAGGTGGAGGGAGGGGATTCTACTCCTCTCGTCAGCTCTGGTGGGGCCACACCTGGAGTAYTGGGTGCAGTTCTGGRCTCCCCGGTATAAGGAGGACTCGGAGCTTCCAGAGAAGGTCCAGCAGAGGGCAACAAAGATGATTAAGGGACTGGAACATCTCTTATATGAAGAGAGACTGAATAAATTGGGCCTGTTTTCTGTGGAGAAGGGAAGGCTGAGAGGGGATCTGATTAACATGTATAAGTACATGTAGGGGGAATGTAGGGAGGAAGCGGCCAAGCTCTTCTCAGTGGTGGCCACTGGACAAGGGGAAATGGGTGCAAACTGCAACACAGGAAGTTCCATCTGCATATGAGGCAGAAGTTCTTTCCTGTGCAGGTGACAGAGCCCTGGAACAGGCTCTCCAGGGAGGYTGTGGAGTTTCCTTCTCTGGAGGTCTTCAAAACCTGCCTGGATGCCRCSCTGTGCCMCRTGCTCTRGGTGTCCCTGCTGGAGCAGGGGGGTTGGACTAGATGATCTCTAGAGGTCCCTTCCAACCTTAACTGTTYGGTGATTCTGTGATCCGTTTAATCTTCAGCTTATCTAAATCGCAGTCAATCCTAATGGAGGTATGCTAACGTACTCCAGGTTAGACTCAACTCAGAGKGAGATTCGGGTACTTTTGCCAGAARTGGTTTATTTCCCATGTAAGCAGAAAAGGTTGATTGTAGAAGGGGAGAGTGAACRTGCCATACCACTTAGATGCTGCCAAACAAATTGCAGTTCAAGTCCCCGAAGGAGAATTTAGCTTGCAGAACTGTGAACATAATCAGTATCCATTAATGTAAATAGGACTGTGGAGGAATTACAGCAGGCCTGYTAGGAGCCATAACCAATTATTCTCTTTGCTTTCTCACCAGTTTCTCTGTGATGGCCTGATATTTCTTAGTAGTTGTGACATTTTTAGTCTATGCTTTCTCACATCTGCCATGGAATAAAAGATGGTGGAGCGAGTGACACAATGCACTTGTGAAATAAATAGTTATAGGTTTTATTGATATGGACAATGGTTTAATGAGATTTTACGGCAAGGTTCCTYGCATGGGATATTAGATATACACAGAATTACCAAAGAGACCCTCCCATTGAATCACAGGGTTCAGATTGGAGCCCCTTGCTTTCCATATTCCTTTTCCTTGAGAGAAGTCTGGATCCCRTTGGATCCAGTCCTAGTATGAGGCCTCGTCAACCATTTTTTGACCAAAGAATTTTGTGCAGTTGCGTCAGTAAAGTTTGCAAGTTCAAAAAGCGCACACTATAGTCACTTACCATGGATCTGTTGCAGCAAGGATCTCTCAACCCTGAGGAGTATCCCTGAGAAGTGTCCCTGCTCAAGGGGAGATCCTAGCATGCAGCCCAGTACCATGCAGTGGCTGTCAGGCTGACCCATATTTATGGGATGATTGACTTATAGTCATTCTTTCATTTTAGATGCCTTTTTGCTAGGGTATGCTCAATTAGCCCTTATCTCCCTATCAGAATGCAGACATGGATGGCTGTTACTGATGGTTATTTTCTGTATGGGGGAAGAGATCAGGGAGGCAACCACCAGGATCAGATAATGTCATTGGTGGTTAACACCTGAATAGGGCTGCTTGTGAAAAGTCAGGTTGAGCTGGAGGAGGAGCACACTCATCACACTATGTCTTTAAATGGCTCAATGACTTTCTATGCAGATGGAGTCTTTTGAAAAGAAATCAGAATTCTTTTCTATTGCAAAGAATATTATACAGATGCACTGGCATACACACAGGCATATCAGAATCTCAAACCACTCTTCCATGTGCCCCTGCCTACAGGACAGGACAGGAAGCCAGTATAAGTTTATATGCCTACATAACCATTCACATTCGTGAGGATGTTCAGTGTTAATGAATGGGAGGGTTGTAAGTCAACCATGAGTCACTTGTGAGATGTCAGTTTTTCTGCCTGGAGCAGCACACAACAACTAAGATTGTAGTAGCAGAAGGTTGCAGCCTGTCTTTCATCTCATCATGGAGCATCACACTGATTTTGCCYTCTGTTTACAACTTGATCATCACTGCTAAACACTTAGGAAATTGATTAAATAAAACTTCCTCCAGCCCTGCCAGAACTCTGCACCCTTTTACCCACATGCAGCAAAAGTCATCATAATCCTGCGCTGGCTTAAGTCTAATGTTAATCACAGTTTCGCTAATAACATTAACATTAACAGAAGCAGAGTTCAGGTCCGTAGTGAAAAAACCCAGAGAAAAGGATAAATGGATCTTACATACAGAACAAATTATGAAAATTTTCAGACTCACAACTTTAGTACTCCAAGCAGCTCCCTCCTAGACTCAGTGATTTCTTACCTGGAAACAGTGCAATAACAAATCTGAAATCAGCTTATTTTGAGGAAAAGGTACTTCAAATGTCTCAGCTGGATTCCTTTTGCCTCATAAAAGTCTAATAAAGACATAGTGAGATASAGACTTCCTTTTACCTTCTAACACATTGCATGTTACTGTGCAGTGTCAAAAAATATATAGTTAGCTTTTACTCACATGTCTTTGTTGTACCTTAGCAACAAGAGAAGATATTATTTACTGATGTCAAAAACATTATCTCTGAGACCTATAAATATTGTGGGTTTTCCCAGGATGGACCCCCACTTCTTGGGTAGAAAGTCTTTCTATCAAAGCAGTGTTAAGCTTCCGTCTACAGCAGATCAATGACCCTGTTGGTTTCTGATTTATAAACTTGTTTTGAGACTCATGATTAGAGAATTTGCTGCACCACTGCAAATCTGTCATCTTGGTATGATGACACATGCTACACATGCATCAGTGATGGTGCTCAAAAGCAAATTTAGCCACAGAAAACTTCTAAAAAAATACATTGCTTGTGACATGACATACCAACTATACCATGTTCAGGCTCTTTTTCCATCAATTGTTAATTTATTTCAAATACATGTGGAAAAGACAGCAGAAGAATTGGATGCTAATTCAGCAATAATCTGAGCATGTAGTTAGCTCTAACTGTATGAGCAACACTACTGAAGTCATAAGCAATTGTTTGATGAATTTGCTTTGCTTTTGTGAAGCTATGCTTGAGGAATAAAAGCTATTCTGTTGCACTGAAGGGATGAAGTAAGTAATTTTTAACCATTCATAGAAAAGGATTTGTAGGATCTGGTTGTTTACTCTGCTTTGAGTTGCAGTATGAGTCCTACCAAAAGAGCAAACTGCTCAATCAGAGGAGGTTGGTAAAACCCTAGGCATTATCTTAGAGCATAGGGTTGCTTTTTTTTTTTTAAGGTTGACAGTTTTCTGAGTTCATTTTGCTCCTAGGCAGATCTCAGATCACCATTTGTCTACCATTTTCACGCAAATCCAAGATACCACACAACAGGAGCAGCAGATGTAGCCAAGTCATGAGTCCTTGGACAGCCAAGAACTTAACACTTAATATTTGTTGATCAGCTGCATGTTTTGACCCTCCTTTCTCATGTCATGCATCTCCATTTCACTACACATTTTCTTTTCATATTTTACTCCATGCTTACTCCTTTCATATCCACCCTTTCACTACTTCTTTGTCTTGTATTTCCATTGCTTTTTCATCATTTTAACTAACTTTAGCTTTCCTCTGTCTTGAAACTCGTGTTTGTCACCACATAATTTACTCTGTTTCTGTGCCCCTGCTCTTCTACCATCCAACATCTTTCATTACCATCTGCCTTACCCTGTGTTTATGCTATAAGTGAAGGATGCAAAGCTATGCAGCTCATAGCTCCAGCACTTGCTGATCATTGAAACTCAGAATGAAATAATAATAACAATAACAATTTGCAACCCAAGATAAGTACCTAATCTCAACTAAACTGGGCTCCTTACATGTCTATGGAAAGAAAAAGACTTCATACATAACTGCCAAGTGCCTGAGTGAAGGCATGAATTCTCTCACAGAACTTCTTTCACCATCTATGCAAAATCCAGGACTTGTTACAGAGGCCAAACCTAAATTAACTTGAGCAGMGCCAAGGCTTCACCCTAAGTATTAAGCTCCAGCAGGGTGGAGAGCGCCAAACTTTGCAGAGAGTGATGGGACTAGTAAAAAAAGAAGGTGAAAAAAAAAAAGGATATTGGGGTGCACAATAAAAATAATAATAATAAAAAAAGCTGTCAATAGCGCAGTTGTGTCTCAGCTGGGATTGGATTGCACTTATTTGAGATAGGAAACAGAGCAAAATTAATTTAATAGAGCCTCCTTGGAACAACCATCTTTAACCTGCAGTTCTTATACCAATGACAAAGCTTGTTCTCCATCTCTTACATAATTTTTTTAACCTATTTCCTCCCTCTCCATGTTAACACTTTTCCAAGTTACTCAGTTTTTCACTCTCCCTGTARCATGAAAGCTTTTTTGTTCCCTGTGACTGCTCTGCCACTTCCCCCTCCCAGCTCCAAGTTTTGGCACAAGTGGACTCTTTGAGCTTCTGTTTGAAGACCACCTGCAGCAGACCTTGAAATGACTAATGCTGAGGTAGACTGAGATCAGCTTAAACCTGAGTTTCAAATGAGCTCTACAACTCTTGCTGTTTCCTACCTCCAGAAACGACTTCATTTCCTATCTGAACTGCTAAAGCAATAGTCCTGAAAGAGGGAGCAATAATTTACAGCAACTCTTCTTAATACATGAACATTAATTTTATTTATTGTACCAAGAACAAAATTTACTAGAGACACGTCAGTGATTGGCATTTTGAAGGAAATATGGTAAATTACTCAAATCTATGGATATAACTGTAGAGATTTATAAAATATTCCCTTCAATAGTTAGAACATGATGTATGTCTAGTGCTGAGGTCATGTGCAATGTATATTTTGTTCATTTACTTTTGCAGGTGGAGCCAAAACAGTTGCCAATTCACAAAATGAAAGTTTTTTTTGATAATAATATATTGAAAAGTAGATTTGCAAAGACTAAATAATATATATATAAATAAATAGTGCTTAAAAACTAAAAGTGTTCCTTGTTAATGTGAGCAGTTACTCAGAAACAATAAGGAAAAAAAGTGATTTTTTATCTTTTAAAATTAAAAAAAAAAAGGCCCAATCTTGTGAAGACTCAGTTCTACGCAGATTGCATATTATCTGACTAGTTTCCTGCCTGGTAGATCATGCCAAAAGGCACAGCATTCACTTAAAGCAGTAAAATCCTGTAGCGGATGATATTTAGTTCTCCAGGGATTCTCTTAGGCAGGTGAGAAATCTGTTGAAGTCAATGAAACTGCTAGGGAATAGCACTAATGGGATGGAGTGCAGAATCAACCTCAGTGGGAATATTTCTGGTAGCTGGGTCTGCAGCTAAGCAGATAAGAAAATGCTCCTGTTTTCAAACATCCCCGACTCACATGGCTCAGRCATACACAAGGGCACGTGCCGAGGAGATGGGATTAGATGGAAGGCACTTGTGCCCGCACATGATCACACCTGAGTGGCCTGGGCTTCTCCATGATGTGTTTTCTTGTTGGTGCTAGAAAGCAGGAAAATGTGAAGTCAGTTTGAAATGTTTCTGAATGGGATGCTCTCCTCTTTTTCTTTCTTTCATTTTCCTTTAAGGAAARGATCGGAGATGTTTAAAATCGCTAAATCACACAAGGCGTATTTTTAATATCTTGTACTAGGGATAACCTTTTTAATAGCACTGGAAATCCCCATATACCATATCTAGGTGTATCCAGATGGATTGCTTCCATATGAAGACATTTTCTTTTGCCATTTTTCATTCCACTGTATGTAGCTGTAACGTATGCTTTTTATAATGAGGGGCTACTCTTAATAACCTTGTATTTATTTTATTTTACTTTTTTTTTAGGAAGAGCAGATGTGATGAAGTGAATGAGAGCTATTGCTTTAATAAAGCACAGTCATCTTCCCTCAGATGTTACAATAAACCAGATTAGATAGAGCTCTAATGGAGAAAGCTCCAATGTTACTTCTGCAGTTGATAAATGGTTTGAAATTTCATTTTCTCTGCTCTGCGTTTCTTGCATACATGCCTTTGTTTAACTGTTTAGAACCTGACACATTAACAATATGAAAGCAAAGAACTCCAGGATCTCCAAAAGATTTAGTTATAAAAATGAGTATTCCTAACTGATAGGGGAAAGTGAGAAGTGATAAATCCCTCTCTCTCAATTAAATTCTTTTCATGAGAGTCTTTAGTATATTTTTATCTATAATGTCACTCAAGTAATAACAGAAAACTCAGTGTCATTTCTGAAAAAAGACATTAWACCCCTTTTAGGGATGGGGAGAAGGAGATATGTGAATATACTTCAAAGAGAGGGTCTTGTTTTCCTTTTATTCCCTCAGTATTTCCATGAAACCTAAGGCAATGACATCACAACAAAACAAGTTTGCCAAGATATACTATACAAAAACATGTTTTCACATGGTTACATTTTCTGCAAATTATAGTTCTTGGAGTATAAATCAGAATAATTGTTTAAATCAGAGTGACTGTTGAAACAGATTTACAGAGATCAAATCAAAAATGCAATAATTCTTGTGGTTTCACTAATGCTCAGAGCACCAAATACTTCTGAAAATTTTGGTTGTCAGTTATATATAGTGTTTACATTAACATGCTGCTTGAACAGAGAAAATATATATTTTAAGATGAAAATGTGAATCCAGGGTTACAAGAATGTTTCTGAAACAGCTAAGTCATCTTGTTTCAAGTAAAACCAGATGTTTGCTTAAAGTGAAAGGCAATCATTTCTTTTAATTATGTTCACTGGTTAGGCCACCAGGAATATCCATATGTGCACACAATGATCCGATTAAAATCAAAGCCCTTACGATGGAGAAGGCAATCAACAACTGAAAGACCACCAAATGACACGCAACATACTGACCTGGGCTCGGCTGTGTCCATTTGCTCGTTTCCACTCAGCAAGTGAGATGGGAGAGACCGCTGCGATTCCCCAGGACTCTGGTTATGTCTTGGGCGGTACCTGCAGCATCCACGGACACTTTGTGATTCCTCCAGGTGGATTAACCAAGATGAGATGCATTTCTCAGCTCTGTACCAGCCAGTACCTGCAAAGCAATTTGAGGCAGGCCATCACTGCTTGCTTGATGCAGCTGTTAAGACATGTGATATTGCAGTGAATCTAAAGATGGAAAAAAAAATACATATATGCAGAATTGTTGCGTATTTTTCATTACTGCTTTGTCCAAAGAGTTGTYGATGAATAAACAGATCAAGCAAGTGGATTTGTACATGTTCCTGAAGTTCTACCTGTATATGCTGTTGTGTCTCGTGTAACTGAGACAGTTAAGCATAAAATGTCAGTGTGAAGTGTCTCACTTCATCTGTTTTACAGCTCTTACTGTCTTACATATTGCATATGTACATATCCATATCTGAATTTTTAAGTGTGGCTGATCATTTTCAGTTTTTGTAGTGCTTTCTCTGGTTTTGAGTTTGTTGCTTTAAGCTTTTAAATATGAATATGTTGTACATGAATACAGGGACCTCTGGAAAGGGAAAGGAAGGGAAGGGGAATGGAAGGAGAAGAGAAAGGGAAGGGGAATAGAAAGGCAAAGAGGAAGGGAAGGGAAAGGAAAGGAAAAGAAGGGAAGGGAAGGGGAAGAGAAGGGGGAAGAGGAAGGAAAGGGAAGATAGAGAAAGATGTTCTCTAGCCATTTGAATTTATCAGAAAAGCTGAGACTTGTGACTTTTTAATGCTCTCCTTCACATGGCTTTATTTAACTGTCAGCATTCTCACAGGGCCCATCACACATTGCATCCCATTGCTTAATGATCCTCTCATTGTTTTGACTAATAAGCAGTTACATTAAAAAACTGGCCAGAATATCACTGTTTTGACTAATAAGCAGTTACTTTTAAACACTGGGCCAGGATATTTAGAGAAAAAAAAAATCATGCAGACCCTGCACATTTAGCAGCAGATAAACTGATCAGCTTGTAGATGATGTTGCCAGAAATTGCCGCTCCAAAGCACACTCCTGTCTTGAACTATAAGGTCCTCATCAGGTCTCTGCACAGGAAAGGAACCGAACCTAGTCAGCATCGCAGTCAAGCAGGATCCCAGGATATGTCCAAAATTTTATTTATGACTAAAATTTATAAACTAGAGTTAAGGCAGATTTTATTGTTTACTTATCCAAATCATAAAATATACAACCACAGCAAATATAAACAAGAGCAAAACAGCTTAGGAAAGATATGCTCTCAGCTAGTTAATCATCTCAAAATTCCAAGTATTATCTAATGACAGATGGCTGCTGGAGTCAAGGACCATACCAAATCCCATATGCTACTCTATACAGGCCACCCCTATCGAGGACATTTCCATCCAACTGCATTTCACCTATTGTGTCTTGAAACAGAAAATTTCATTTCCTCATCACTATTTGGAGATTCTTCTTTTGAAGAGGGCCTATTGCCTACCTTTCCATGCCCAGCTTTTGCAGATGGATTGTTCTTTTCCAGGATCTTCAAAGGAACAGTCAGGAATGTCTCCATTCCCTCCTCTGTTGGTCTGGGTGAGTTTTTCTGGCTTAGTTGTTATACCCTTTTAATCACTAAATTCTAGGCATTTGTCAGTGGTATCTTAAGTGATACGAGCAGTGTCTGTCATATATACTGTGAGTTCCAGCTCATGTACATTTATTTTTATTATTATTCACATTGCTACAGCACCACTAAGTATGCTGTTGCTGCTCATCTGAGGCTGACTCAGGAAAGAACGTAAAAGCACAGAATAACAGAAAGTGGGATAAAAACAGAATATTTAATATATCAACTTGCCTGTGTGATGTCAATATATTTTCCATGGCAGAAAACTTCATATCTATCTTTAAAATTCTCCAATGAATGGGAGTCTACAGCCTCTCCAGAATTTCATTTAATTGCTAATTGAGATGTTTTTTCTTAATATATAATACGAATGTCCTTCAATGCATTTTAAACCAATTACTTCTTGTCTTACACATCATAGCTGTGAAGAGCAGATAATTCCACTTTCCTGCTTTTTAAAGACTCTTAAAATGACATATTTTTTTGAAGCCCCCTGACTATATGGACTAGATTCAACGTGTCTGGAGTTAATTAATTAGCAGATTAATACCATGTGACATACTCAGTTTGAATGACCTATGAACTTATTTCAAACTAGTCTGACAAAAACATTTCCAGAAGTTACAGATAAGTTGTATTTCAGACTGAAATATCATCATAAAATATCAAAAGTTTGCTAAATGAATCCGTATTTACAAGTACTTTGTGAACTTCGAAAACTGAGATTTAACTGGGAAAAATCTAATATTTTCTTTTTCTTCTCCCATTTTTTGCTTCATTTAGCTAGAAAATGAACTTAGTGTTTGACAAAAATATGCTTCATATCAAATAATTTTTTAATATMACATCCTGAAATACAGTCATTATTATAGTTTACAGATAAGGGAAAACTGTTTGAAAAAGGTCATTAACATTGTGAACTAATCTCATGAATAAATTAAAATTCATAATCCTACTTAGGCCATGGTCTGCTGATAGTGTGTTCAAAACTAAAGTATCTTGTGATTTATGGAAGTCTACATAGTGGAAGTCTGCATAGTGGAAGCATCTACAATGAATGCTTGCAAACAACTCCCACTCTCCCAAAGAACAGAACTGTAACAATCACCATSGCTCAATTGAGAAGATCTTTGACTTGTTCTGCAAAATGCTTCTGTGAGTTTTTCCACTTCATCAATTAAATATACTTTATAAATATACTTAGCTCAGTCAGATAATGAGCATACAAGGTCATGCAGAACTTGTAATTACAATGTAAATCCTAATAAGACATTTTGTAGTAGAGGAGTTATTTTTATTTTACTTTCATATTTCCATTAGGAAAATATTCAGAATATATTCAGTATTCTTGAAGATATTTAATATTAAATTTTCAGAAAATATTCAATGAAAATATACATTAATTGCAATTAATGTTTGAAACAGCACACAGATATTTATGATATTTCTTATTTCTATTTTAATAATTATGAATTATCTCAGTCTATGTTGGACATAGGACTAGTGGACAGTGGACTAGACGAGTGCACGGTGCGATGGATCGAGGGCTGGCTGGATGGCAGAGCTCARAGGGTGGTSATAAATGGGGCCGAGTCCAGTTGGAGGCCTGTGGCCAGTGGTGYCCCCCAGGGGTCAGTRCTGGGCCCRGTGCTGTTCAACTTGTTCATCAATGACCTGGACGAGGGCACGGAATGCACCCTTAGCAAGTTTGCAGATGACACCAAGCTGRGTGGAGTGGCCGACACTCCGGAGGGCTGTGCTGCCATCCAGAGGGACCTGGACAGGCTGGTGAGTTGGGCAGAGAGGAACCTCATGAGGTTCAATAAGGACAAGTGCAGGGTCCTGCACCTGGGGAGGAATAACCCCAGGCACCAGTGCAGATTACAGCTCGACCTGCTGGAGAGCAGCTCCACGGAGAGGGACCTGGGAGTCCTGGTTGACACYAAGTTAACCATGAGTCAGCAGTGTGCCCTCGTGGCCAAGAAGGCCAATGGGATCCTGGCCTGCATCAGGAGGAGTGTTGTCAGCAGGTCAAGGGAGGTGATTCTGCCCCTCTACTCAGCTCTGGGGGGCCGCACCTGGAGTACTGTGTGCAGTTCTGGGCTCCCCAGTATAAGAGGGACGTGGAGCTTTTCGAGAGGGTCCAGAGGAGAGCAACCAAGATGATTCAGGGAATGGAACATCTCCCGTACAAGGAGAGACTGAGTGAGCTGGGCCTGTTTTCTCTGGAGAAGAGACGGCTCAGAGGGGATATGTATAAGTTCAGGAAGGGAGAATGCAGGGAGGAAGGGGACAGGCTGTTTTCACTGGTGGCCAGCGATAGGACGAGGGGTAATGRCCACAAGCTGAAGCATAAGAAGTTCCGTCTCCAGGTGAGGAGSAACTTCTTTACTGTGAGGGTGACAGAGCAGTRGAACAGGCTGCCCAGGGAGGTTGTGKAGTCTCCTACTCTGGAGGTCTTCAAAACCCGCCTGGATGCCAYCCTGTGCCACATGCTGTAGGTGTGCCTGCTTGAGCAGGAAGGTTGGACTAGATGATCTCTAGAGGTCCCTTCCAACCTTAAATAAATATTCTGTGAATCTGTGACATATAAAAAGATCTATTTGAGATGTAAATATTAATGACTGCTAAGAATGAAAACTCTTCTTCAGAGTTCTGCAAAGAAAAAAAGTCCAAATTGATTTTATTTTTAAACACTTCAAAATAGGCCACAGGTTTTAAATGGCACCATTGTTTAAATGTCACATTAAGATACATTACCATATTGACAGAATGCATAGGACACATTAAAAAATCATGAATCATAGTAAGTAAGGCATTCTTGAGATTTTTTATTTATGATAGCCTGGGAGGTTGGGAGAAAATGGGATATAAGTTTACTGATAGAGAAAAAAGAAATTTGAAGTCATGAACGCGTCACTTTCTGCTTGATGATTCTACGTTAATCCTTGGATTCCTTATAGGAAAGGTGGAAGTGAACTATTATTTTTTGGCATTAAAGAGGAAGATGTAGTTCAAGGTTTATGTCAAAATAAGTCCTATATTTCCTTAATATTCACGCGTACTTTTGGTCTCCACTTTAGATGGAATCCATTGCCTTCAGGTGTAGTTGCAGATAGCTGTGCAGATTCACAACACTGGCATCACAACTGTTAACCAGTTGGCTGGATTTGATTTTATGAGTGAAAAGCAACACTGACCTAGGAAGAAAAATAGAAATAAAAATATAGGGTTCCATGTCATCTTATGAGTTAAAAAATGAGAGCAAATCTTTTCCTTTTTATTAGTAAGTGCAACTGTATGTTCTGAGGCTTGTTATAACTGACAGGAGTGATTCAGCTATGATCCAGAATGCTTACTTCATAGCAGAATGGACATGCAGGATCCACAGGTTACTAGTGCTTAAAGTCTTTTTTTTTTTTTTTTTTTTTTTTTTTTTTTTTAATCTTAGCAAGGCGCAAAGTGAAAATTGAAAACAAGCAAGTAACAAATGCACTTGAAATGCACTTGAAAAGCAAGCAACTTTTTTTTTCCTCCCGCAGTGGTAAAAATATACATTGACTGATCTTCTATTTTATCCTTCCTTCCAAAATATATTGATGTCGGATTACTTGTCTTGTGATCTGCTRTTGACTTTCAGCTAGTACCAAGAGTCACAGAGCAGGTGAGTGGCTGCAAAATTCAGCTGTACCCAGGAACGAAATGGGAGGACATGCTCCCTAATGTTCCTCTCTAATTACAAATTAAGTAAGTCAATAGAAGGTGAGACCCCAGTTCTCCAAATGCAAAGAGACCTAGAGGATGAATTCATTAGATGCAGCATCATAGTCTTCCGATGATATTCATAGGCCCCTTCCATGCTGCAGTCAAAAATATGATCATGGATTCACATCTGCATACCCAAGAGGATTCAATAAACTACCCCATTTCTTTGCTGCAGCCTAGCAGTGGGTATGTATGCCTCCCAGTTAGGTGTGGAAGGAAGAGATCATGGGAAAAAGCTAAAGGAAACAGCACTTCCAGATACTGCCTTGAATTTGGGTCAAAAGACAAAGATTTCTGTCTTTGGCAGCAGTGAAATCACCATCAAGTATCGCGGTTGACTGTATACCTGAGTATCAGAGAACCTCCAACTTAAAAACAGCTCTCCAAAAGAATTTCTTCAATTTCTCACTTTAGGGGATCAGACTYCTCTTTGGAGTTGGGGATATGAGTCCAAGAAAGGTTTTTTTTTTTTGACCTGAGTTAATATCATTTTGTCAAATATTCCATCTCCCCAGTAAATATAATCTTGTTTGTGAGATTGCAACATTTGTCGGCAGAACAGACAGCTCATGCTTATAAATTTCCTAAAAGGCTTGGGATGTCGGCTAGTGGATTAAGAAAAGACCCCAAGTTAATGTCCCTGCTCTGAAAAAAAAAAAAAAATAGGCTGCTGAATCTGCTTGGTGACGTTACTAGACACTAGAGAATCGATTCAAAGCATTTCCCAAGAGATCAGGCTTATTCAGGTCTGCTCCTCATGAGAACTATTTGGGTTTTGTTTTTGTTTATTGGTTGGTTGCTCAGAGTCTTTGAGGGAGCTTACATTGTTTATCACTCATGGTGAAATACTTCTTTTAAATGCAAGATCCAGAAGAAACAGCCGAGATTTTCTGGGAACTACTTTCTGGATGGTTGTACAATTGTCAAATCCCGTTGACTGGTATAATTTCATCACCAACCCAAACACACTCTATGCGGGGACTGTCCCTCAACCAACACATCTGTTTTGAATAAATAAGAAACAATACTTTGTTTTAAGGGAAACAAAGGAGAAAAAACATTTGCTTTGTATACTATGTATTTATCTCTTAAGTGCCACCAAATACACAGTTTAATTTATTAAAAACTTCAGGTTAATATAGTTAGACTTACTACTGCAAATAATAATTTTCCTTTTAACTCTTTACATATGGCTTACAGGTGAAATTTTGAAGCATCACCTCAGAAGAAATACTATGTAGTCATTTTCGTTAATCTGTCCAACTGTACTTATTTAAGAAAAATATTCTTTCCACTTCTACAGTTGAATTAGAATTATATGCTGTGCAAGTATCAAAAGACTGAAAATAATGATTTGAGGATATATCAGACCGTTTCATAACAAAAGATTCCTGAGGATGCCAAGTCCCTCAGCGCACAGTAATTCTCAGTCCATATGGAGACTTTTGTCAAGTTTTTCAGCCCTTCTCAAATCCCMGTGATCTCCTGAAAGATAAACATTTCTCCATAGTAGCTGAATTGTGAAAAGCTATGATGAAATCATGATGTGAAATCAGAGATTAGATCATATATACAGTTGGATGAAATTTCTAGTATTTCTGCTTTGCTGTGATATGTTCTTAGCTGAATAACATTTAAGAATGTGAGTGAGGTTATTTAATTCCTAATCTTTAAACATATGAATTTGTCATGCATTTTASAAGAAATATCTGTTACCAAAAGTGTCTCTCCATTGCTCTCAGTTCCATCTTTCTTGACTGATAAATGGTTACAGTCTAATAACCACTTAACACCCAAAGATAACTTCTGGCAGCTTGGAAACACCATAAAAGCCTTTTTTTTTAGCAGAAACATATGAGTTTATGTAGTGTTAACTTATGAGAACAGTGTTCTGTGTAATTAAAGTTGACAAAATATTTCCTCTAATTGTGAAATTTTGAAACTTTTTTTGGAAAATGAGGAAAAATAAAKATTTTATTATCTCTCTTTTCAGATCCAGGATTTTTTTATTATTATTTTTTGCAATGTCTTTTGTTGTATTGTACCATTTATAAAAAGTGCAACTTTCTGGAAGCAATATTATTTCTCATTTTCCACTTTTTAGTGTTTCACAAAATTAAGTGATAAGAGTGTGTCAAAATGTAAATAATTGAGGTTTTGTCATGTTTTATATTTTCAACTCTTTTTAATGCAGCCTCACTGGTGTCTTGAAAAGATAATAAATGCACATCCTGAGTCTTCCATTGTAGAAATAGATATTTATCTGAACCATCTGCATATTTCTGGGATCTGAAGCATAAATGTTCACATGAAAAAACAAGGCATTTTCAACAGTGCATCCTCAGTGCCAGGCATTTTCAACAGCACCTACAGTGTCTGTAGGCCTCCTCATCGCTGAAAGAAGAGCACATTTCTAGGGATACTTTTATCATACATGAAATATTTTATTTCATTTTAGCTATCTTCCAAGGTCCAAGACCATAGCATAGAAGTCTGTCACAATAAGGAAATCTGCAAGTATGAYCTTGGGTAATAATGCAACAAACTTGCATTTGGGTTGCTTCTACAACCCAAATTCTGACATTTCTTATCAAAAAAACTTTTGGCCAGAGGATTCCCATAGGAGTTCTGCTAAAATCGTTAATCCTTCCATTTCATCCTGTCTTACATCTAACTGCCTAGCATGAACATCGGGCTCACTTCTAGGTGAATTGTATCAACCATCAACAGCAATTATTGTTTTTACTGATATATGCAAAACCACCTTCCCTTTCTTGCTGGAAAGTGCAGCCTCTTGTCTTTAAGAATAACATGTTGATTTATTGTCAAAATTGCATGATCAGAACAGTGATTCCAATATTCCATCACTAACAGATATTTGAATAAACAAAGATCCACAAATAATAGTTAGATTCAAACATAAATCATTGTCAGTTTTTCTACTCTTTTCTTGTACTCTTCTCCTTTGGCTCCTACTTTCTGACTGTGACTCAAGCAGGTAGTTTTGGCCATTTAGACAAATTAACAGGAGAAAATAATTTAATAGCAGCTACTTAACTACTTTGGTTATTACTAGATAACAATAATTTTTATATAACGTAGATGAATCATCTTTTTTTAAATTTAGAACAGAAATATTCATTAAGTATAGGTGTTGTGGGTTTTTTTTCATGGATTAGTAACACTGTTCATTTTCTTTTTGTTCCCCAAAAGGCCTTTCCTTTTTCTTGCCCTTACACTACTGGCAAAATTTCTTCTTTGTAGTGTCACAGTTTTCTACAGCTTCCAAAATGAAAAAAAAAATGTTTATATAAATCTTTAAAAGTTGTTTTCTTGCTACACTTRTTATAGATATATACATTCATACTGCTGCTTTCATTGATAAGCATTTTTAGTTCTTTTAAATAAGCTTCATCTTCTCTTCTATGGTGGAATTACGCTGTTTAGGAGTCCAAGTAAACAGCTTCTAATTATCATTCATATTTTTCTGGTTAAGCTTTTCTCCCTAGATGATTTTATTTGTAATTGTTTTCAGCTTTGTGAAACTGATCCTTTTAAAGCATGGAGGTAATGCTACATCCCCACATACCCACTCAGGCACAGTCACTAGCATACATGTGCGTGCGTGTTTGAGAGGGTGTGCATGCGTGTTTCCCCGTGGGAACTGCACAGCCTTATACAGATGGTTAGAGTTTTATTATGTTTATGCCGAGCAACTGTAATCAAGTCACAGACACTTGAGCTGAACCGCAAGTACTGGGAAAAGCTCCTACTGACTTGACAGCTTGTGCAGAGCAGTCTCACGCTGTTTGCAACACGTTTTGCTGTAGACAATTGACATGTGCAATATTCAGAACGTCTCAGGACATTCAGTACTGGCAGCATGCAACTGCCAGGCCACGCTTCTCAGCCCTCTGAATATCCTTCATCTTTCTTTTTGCAGGGATGAAGGAGGTTTAGGTGTCATCTATCTGATACACATCTCCAGTCCAACATTCTGAATAGGTTAAAACACAAATTTGTTTCTTGCATAAACCTATCTTTTCATCTTAAATCTTTATTCGTTGGTCTTAATTATAAGTAGTCTAAGATAACGCTAGAAATAAAGATCACAATACAGTAGCATAGCCGAATAAAAATACAAAGCACAGATACAAATGACAGAAAATAAGTTTAATCATGCTAACACTAAATCAGATCATCAGAAGATATGCAAGGCACAGAGATTCATAAATAGAAATAAGCAAGGGATTTCTGTGGGCAGAGATCACAGAATCACAGAATCACAGAATCACAGAATGCTTAAGGTTGGAAGGGACCTCTAGAGATCATTTAGTCCRACCCCCCTGCTCACACAGGGTCACCCAGAGCACAGGACACAGGGTGGCATCCAGGTGGGTTTTGAAGACCTCCAGAGAAGGAGACTCTACAACCTCCCTGGGCAGCCTGTTCCAGGGCTCTGTCACCCTCACAGTGAGAAAGTTCTTCCCCACATGCAGATGGAACTTCCTGTGTTTCAATTTATATCCAAACTTATACTCCAATTTATACCCAGATTAAAAACCCAGTATGATAAAATGAACAAAAAGCTATATATCCAAGGCATTATATGGAATAATTTAGTATTTAAAATGAAATATAAATACATCTGTCTTAAACAGGTTAAAATAATTTAGTATTAGCAGTATCTGACTAGAGTTTGGGATAATTTAATGTTAATGGTATCTGATTTTCCTATACACAATGGGATAAAAAATTTGTCTCTGATAGAGTAGTAGTAGAAGGATTGGGCTCAAGGCTACTGGCAAGGTATCAATGGTCATACATATGGAAACCTCAGTAGATCCCCCAAATCTCCTTTGAGACCCAGGGAAAGACTGGATGTATATTTGGTCCCTGTCCTGGAGTCTCCTTGCTTGCCTTGTGCTGTGGAAGACTCCCTAAGGCAAGTACAGCCCAATGACCACTCCCCTCCTGAAAGGATTTACCTGATGCTGGAAAATGTTAATACACAGGATAGACTTGGAACCACTAAAACATGTTGTTATAGCACCAGCACTGACACAGGCAAGTTGCAAAGCTCAGGCAAGCACAGTMCTGCTTGAGTTTTCAGCTGTTTCTAAGCACATATATTTGCACATGATGCTGTTTACATTGCTTCCCTCACCAAATACCAGCTTGCACCCTGTCCTCTAGAAGGTTAGTACTTCATATGCCTTTCTAAAGAACTTCTTTCTATAAACTGATTTGGGGAGGGGATCTGCTATGTGCCAGTGACTTTCCCCATGAAGACCTAAACATAAATTCCAAAAAAAATGATAAAAACACATCGATTTAGATGAATCAGATCCTGCATTTCCTATTTTCTAGAAACATTACAAAATCTTGAAATAAATGACTGCTCTAAGCGTGCTACTATCCAGTTCTTATGATTATCTGAACAGTCACAAAATCTGATCAACTTCTCACTGGTCTAGACTGAGGACTAGTATTAATCATGGTTTTGCCACTGAACTGCTTCATGATCTTGGGCAATTCATCGCATTTTCCAAGCCTGTTTCCAAAGTTTTCTTTCCATTTTATCTGCTTATTTATAGACCTCTGTTTTGATTTGCTTTTGAGCAATGCTTGGTACCACTCAGCCCTTTGGCTGGGTGAGGCTCCTCTGGCTACTGTAATATTGTCATCATCATCATCATCATCATCATCATCATCATCATCATCAGGCTGGATGTTAACCTCATGCCTCACAATAAACTTCAACATCCATATGAACTCTAGAGAAGGAGTTAAACGTCGTCCTGACATACATGAACATTACTCCCTCAGAAATTTCTGGGAGTTATGTATACATCTAGGGGCAGAGTTCGGGCCATAAAGCTTAAGTACAAGCATCTGGGCACAATTTTCTCTTGTGAGCAGGATTCCAAATTTCTGTAACATCTGCTGTGGGAACTATAAGTACTTTATATTAATGTTTTACACTGTGCTAGCTATAATCGCTTTTTTTATGGGAAATATGTAGTCATCTCCACCTGGTGATTCCAGTGATGTGGACACCTGTCTCCTTGGAATTGGACTGAGACCATCAATGTGTTTCACACAGGCAATCAGACTGTCAGATGTTGATGGCCTCAGGTTATAGTTTGCAAGTGACCCATGCATGCCGTTTTATTTTTTATTTTTCTCTTGCAAAGCATTATTTTCAGATAAGTTCACATTTCTCCATAGGGAATCGGCAAGTTCTATCACTTCATTTTTTTGGGAAGGGCTGGCTGAGAGATAACAAATACATTCACACATAGAAAGAATCTTCTAGCTCTGCTGTTTCTTCCCACGCTGAAATGGGAACAATATAATATAATTGATTATTATTCTTTTAATGTATCTGTTATTAATGTATGCAACTATGTAACTATTACTAATGATGGTTTAATGCTTTCTGATAACATCAGTGGTTTATTTAGTTGTTCATGATTTCTTGGGGCTTGCTGTCAATCTCATTTATCCATAAGATACTGATGAAGCAGGGGCATTTGATTATGTTTTTCTGTTTCCAGCTAGTTTGCCTCATACTCCTAAAGAACAGAACAGGGAAGAGAAGCAACACTAAACAGGCCATGAGGCATTCATTCGGTATTGCTATCCATAGATTATTATTGATTCTTGAGTCAATTATTTAAAAAAAAATGGCTGTATATCTGTACTGTCTTCCAGCAGTTATGAAAAAAAAATAGTAAAATATAAGTGGTAGTGGAACTATAGCTAAAATAATACAGTTAGGTGTGTACTCTGATATGTTTTAACTCAAAACAAATCCTGCAATAATCTTCTTATTGCTAGAGGAATATTTTATCTCTCCTTCTCCTATATTTATTTTGTTTTTAAACCTGTCCAAAAGACATTCTTTTTAGTTGAAGTTTTGCAAATAGTTGTTACTGTCAGGCCTGTGTGAAACAGGTAAATAAAAGAAAAATTTAGTCAATTTTTTTTTCTCAAAATTTTCCRTTTTTCTGTGATACATTGTATTGATAAAAAAAACCCAAAACATCTCTTCCTTGCTAAAATGAATAATATACTTAACTGTTTAAAGAGACTTAATATACTTTGGAAAAAAAGCAAACCAAGCACTAGACTACTCAGTTATAAGACTTACAGTGCCCTGCCTGGTGCAGTACCTGGCAGTACTAGGGTCTGCTAGCAGGATCAATAGAAGAGGTTCTGAACTTAAAAAATACAAGGAGGAATACATGTATTTGTTGAATGCTTGAACAGAATTTGTGAGATGGAATGTGCACATAAATCCCAGAATCCTATTAAAAAGCYGTACAGGATTTTTTTTTTTTTTTACCACCAGTAAAGGAGACACCACTGTTTGGTTTTCATCTCTCCCAAATGAATCTCAGCAGGAGCCTGCAAGGGACAAAATCAACCTCCTGCAGAATAATGGGGTGCCAGGGCATGTCACGTGTCTGTGAAAACCCAGGGAGGAAATTGCTCTTTCTCTGCATGTATACATCTCAGGACACAGCACATAAATGACTTGCAGTTTTGCCTTCTTGGACCAATATTAAGGAATTATTTTTTTCTTCTTTAAATCACACACCATGTGGGAGWTCTGCTATTTTGGGTATCTGCTAAGTGTTAGAGCTAAGAAGTAGAAATACTTTCAACACTTGCTTTTCAGTCAAGGGTCAATAGACAAGATATCAATATGTCTGAAAAGGGGTTGGATTGCTAAAGGTAACTTAGAGGCAGTAGGGGAGTATAATTTTCCTCTACTAGTGATTTCCTTCCCACTGACTCCAGCTGCAAGCACTGAGATGGACTGATAAATGCATGTTTTTCCTGGATAAGCAGGTAGGAAGCCACAGACAAAAAAATTCCATAGAACCTTTTTACCATACTTAAGTTGTTGCTAAGGAGTAGGTTTTCTTCCATGCAAAACAAAATGAAATTATATAGACCAAAACTCTCCAGCTTAAACTGCATGTTATTAACACTGGCTACAAAGTCCTAATTTTCTGGCACCTTCAAGCAAGATGCCTTCAAAAGGAAAATTTAATAACTTGCTTCTTACCACAAGAATGGGCCATAAGTGGTATTGCCAATCAACAGCTTTAAGCTCTTCAGTTGCCTGGATGTGAATGGCCTACAAGAATCATTCTGGATTCACCAGTGTTGTGGGAACCTTCCATTTGCAGACGGCTTGGGAAGTGTGAATTCTTGTTTTGCAACGAGCCTGGGGACGTTGCCAAAGCTAATATTCTGGGTCCACATGTGTTAAGTGATCGGCAATTTTGGAATGCGACATCAGGGAGCCAAATGGGGGAAGCCTCTTAGAGACACTTCAGCCAAGTAACGGAATTTTTTCAAGATTTAATTTAAGAAAATAGAGAAGAGAAATTGCCAAAATCACATTATTTTAATTTTGAGAAAATTTAAGGTAAGAGAACTTTTGTGCAGACTAAGTGCATTGCAAGCTGTCTTGGGGAGGGGTTGCTTGTTTACAGCAATTTTCTGTGTTGTGCTAAGTGATATCCACTTGCCTTAACATTGACTGCCATTTTGTGTTCAAGTTACTCAGTCATGATTGTGACTTTTAAGGTCATAAAAAAAGCACAATTGCGTCTAAACCTTTTCKACATCCACTGGAATGACTATGTACCAGCCAGAGTTTTGCCAGAGATATAATGCCAATGATTTGACCACTTTTTGTACATCAAGGTTGTAGATCATTGCTGTTTACTTAATTATATTTTACTAGAATCTAGCACTACAAAAAAAAATCTTTTCTTTTGTTTTTCGCATTTATCCACCACAGCTTTGCATCTTATCTCGTACATATTKCTAGGGTTTATAGATGGAAGCATCTTTTGCTAGCCTCAGTGTTTCTGAAATGATGCTCCCCTTGATGTGAATACACACAATGATGGATGAATTTCTAACTATTGCTAAATACATATTCTAAAACATTTCTGAGATATATATGTGGTTGAGTTTATGTGACTGAAATTAGGAGATGAATTCAACCCACTATCCCTTCACACAACTACCTTCTCTAATGAATATTCTTAAAATAGGATTTAAATGATCACAGAGTCCCTTTTTTCACAGCATTTAATTTTATCACTTATGATTTCATGTAGAATACTTACAATTAAGCTGGGTAATAATATCTACTATAAAGATTTAATATCTAYTATACAGATTGCTGCTTTTCTGGCTTGCATAAAAGGTGATATAAGAAACACTAGCAGGTATTTCCTTTGAGAACAATATATGAAATGACATTGATTTTCTCTGTTTATTGTATGCAATAGTTTCATAACAGATTATAATGAAATACTTTGTTCTGCAGATTTTTTTTCTTTTTTTTGCATATTCTTGTTGCTATCTGTTAGGCCCCTTCCCAATCACTATCATGTGTACCATTGGTCAACTAAATCACATTATACTGTCTCTGGTGCTGACCCAGGAAAACAATGGGAGGAAAAGCAAATGAAGAAGAGATGATGATGAAGAACTAGTGATGAATAATGTTTTCAATGTAAATATTAGCAACCAAGTAAGAAGAACCATTATCTCAAGTTTTCTGCGAAACAGAATATTGTGCAAACATTGCTGAAATGAACAGCTGCTTGGACCTGAAACAAATGTTCATGAATCCTCTTTTTACTGAATCAACAAGTTCTGCTTATCTAAGTGTTTCCAGGATACAAAGTTCATATATATCTGCAAAACAAAAATGCAGTAACTATTGAATAATATTAACAGTAGGTTTGGGCCAGAAATTGTCCATATCTAGCTACAATCCTGATGATGTCAAGAGGAAAAAAAAAAAAGGAAAAGAAAAAAAGAGACATATCAGAATTTCAAGAACACTACCATTCTAAATAAATCAGTTGCTCCCTGGCACAGACAAATGGACCTAGGATATACATATATACCATTTGTTAATAATTCTAGATGTGAATTAAAGACGACATGATTTTTCCAGAATTTTATTTTTATTAATGGCAAACAATGAGAAGATAATTTTGTTCTGATTTTGTTCATATATCATAGTCTGTGTCTTTACATTGGTGTATAATGTATCACAAAAATTAGAAGCATGTAAATCACATTAAGATCTTCCTCATGTGAAATATCTCTTAGGTAATTTGCTAAATGTCAACCCAATGTCCTTATACTGAGTATTTGATAGGATTTGATAGGACTGACTATTTGAAGGACTGGAAGAAAGCCAGCATCACTCCAGCCTTCAAAAAGAAGGAGGGAGGAGCTRGGAAAGTACAGTCAGCCTCACATCCATCCCTGGAAAGGTGAYAGAGCAGCTCAACTTGGAAACCATCTCTAGGCATGTGAAGGAAAAGAAGGTAGTCAGCGATAGTCAGCATGGATTCACTGAGGAGAAGTCATGTTCTCTTGGTGAATAGGCCTGATATAGCCTTCTACAATGTGATGACTGGCTAGATGGATGATGGGAAAACTGTGGATATTGTCTACCTTGACTTSAGAAAGGCTTTYGACACAGTCTCCCATAATATCCTCATGTTATGCAAAAGAAATGTGGACTGGACAGGTGGACAATGAGGTGGATTGAGAACTGACTGGATGGCAGAGCTCAAAGGGTGGTTATAAAYAGAGTCAAGTCTAATTAGAGGCCAGTGGCCAGTSGTGTCCCCCAGGGGTCAGTGCTGGGCCCAGTGCTGTTCAACTTGTTCATCAATGGCTTGAACTAGGGCACAGAGTGCACCCTGAGCAAGTTTGTGGACCATACCAAGCTAGGTGGCTTGACTRACACTCCAAAGGGCTGTGCTGCCATCCAGAGGGACCTAGACAGGTTGGAGAGTTGGGCAGAGAGGAACCTCATGAGATTCAACAAGGACAAATGAAGGATCCTGCACCTGGGGAGGAATAACTGCAGGCACCAGCACGGATTAGGGGTTGACCTGATGAAAAGCACCTCCACGGAGAGGCACCTGGGAGTCCTGGTTGACACTAAGTTAATCATGAGTSRGCAGTGTGCCCTCGTGGCCAAGAAGGCCAATGGGATCCTGGCCTGCATCAGGAGCAGTGTCGCCAGCAGGTCAAGGGAGGGGATCCTGCCCCTCTACTCAGCTCTGGTGAGGCCRCACCTGGAGYACTGTGTTCAGTTCTGGGCTCCCTTGGAGAAGAGGAACACAGAACTTCTAGATAGAGTCTAGCATAGAGTGACAATGATTAGTAGACTTGAACATCTGTCTTATGAGGAAAGACTAAGCGAACTGGGCCTGTTTAGCTTCGAGAAGAAAAACTGAGAGGGATCTTATCGCCATGTACAAATACCTGAGCGGGGAATGTAGGGAGGAGGACACTCTTCTCAGTGGTGGCCAGTGATAGCACAAGCGGCAATGAGTACAAATCAAAACACAGGAAGTTCCATCTGCATGTCAGGAAGAACTTATTCACTGTGAGGATGACAGAGCCCTGGACCAGGCTGCCCAGAGAGATGTTGGAAACTCCTTCTCTGGAGATTTTCAAAATCCTCCTCGATGCCCCCCTGTGCCCCGTGCTCCATGTTTCCGTGCTTGATCGGGGGGATGGACTAGATGATCTCTATAGAGATTCCTTCCAACCTCAGCCATTCTGTGATTCTGTGATACCTCACACTCTCTTAGTTGACTGAGTAGGACTATTTTTAGTGTGCCAGTACCTAATGACAGTATACATACATATTAAGTCAATTAAACTCTTGTAAATGCTGGTCTGATGATTCTGGTCTATATTCTGATCTATGTATCTGGTCTGATATATTTGATCTATATTCTCATATAAAAATGCAAACAAGTTGTTAAGAAGTTTTGCCATTTTTCTCCTTTTTTTGTTAAGAATTTTGTTAAGATTTTTTGCCATTTTTCTGCTTTTTCTTGCCCCTTTAATATTTGTTTGAATAATACTGCTCTTCCATCAGAAGAATGTTGGTTACAAATCCAACAATGCATGCTGAAAATGGCTCACTATCCTGTAACATTGCTCTCCTAGGAAGTTTTAATTTTGAAGAATGGGACTAATATGAAGCTCTGTATCTTGTTTAGATTGCTTTATATGCAGGAAAAATGGATTTTACCTTGTAATAGTTGGAGCAAGCACATAATACTTCTCTTCAGTTTTGTTAAATAACATATGGCTTAAAATATCCAGGATAAGGGGATATTAGACAGGAATAAATATGATCATGTGGAGAGGTCATTCCTGACATTTAGGAATCCAGCTTCAGTTCCCTGTGGAGAGCTCCCGTGACCCTTTTAATCCAAGTGGGAATTAGGTTGCTAAATCCCTCAGAGGATACAGTCCAGATTCATCCTCTTAAAGTGAGGCACCCACTACTTGGGTGCTATTTGTTTTGAACTACCTCTGTAGTCAAAGGGGTGCAACAAACATCTCCTTGGGTGCTTCAGTCCCCCCAAAACCTGAATGACCCTGAGTAAATGCCCCAGAAAGGAGTCTAGGGCAGCTCAGAATGAGGTAGACGGAACACAACGTCCTGTACCTACTTAAAAAATACACATCTAACTTCTGTGCTTCRTAGGAGGGTTTTGAAAGTTAGCACAAGAAATGCTGCAAGATCCTGAGRTCCAGCTATATTGGGTTCCACATTAAATATTCAGAAATTGAACCCACTGTCTCCTAGTTATGAGAGATTCTTTGTACTTCTTCCTACTGATATGTGACAAGGATCATGGTAATGTGGTTGAAAGTGATACACTGCAGGGCTTAGATCAACACAGTTTGATTCAGTAATTGTATCCAGCTAGATGAACATCTGAAGCAATGGACCTTTTCTGTTCCTTTCTTGAAGTGAGCTACCATCATGAATGACTGATGTTAAATCTTTTTTTCAGACTCAAGGCCATCTAAAGCTCCTTATGTGCAGTTGCTAAACATATGTAAAAGCTGACTTACATGAACCTTATGACCTTACCAACCATTTCTGCTTCTACATCTCATGTGTTTCTTTTTAAATTTTAGCCCTTATTTTACAGTTCTTGGAATGTATCACATGTTTTGTCACACTGAGCCACAGTCCAAACTGACATACCAGGATACAACAGAACATGATGTGTCAAATTATGGAACACCACAGATTACAAAAGCAACATAATAAGAAAAAAAAAAAAAATGAACACACACACACAAATTCATATACATACAAAACACTTTTTTGTTTTTCTTTCTAGAGTAAATACCTAACTTTCATTGTATGTTCTATATGTATATAGGAGAAAAGACCAAGTCTTTCTGGAAAATTCTCACTACTTTCACACACTATTTACCAAACAGTAGAATGAAAGACACTAATCTGAAATTGAATGGAGTTCAGAAAGTCCAACAAACAAAAATCAGGTAACAACTATAAGCTGTGAGGCTGTCACTGACAACCTACATCTGAAGCAGTGATCTAAAGCAGAAAGGATCTGTTGGCAATTGCTTCTARTCTTCTGAATCATGCAACCTGATTTGACTGGCTGGCTATTTGACAATGATTGATGTTGACTGCTGTTTTTCCTCTGTGTAAATCAAGGTTTTCCAAAAGATAGATAGACTCTCAATAGCTGGAGACGATGATGGACATCCTGCTCAACTCTTTGAAATGCATATTAATGTTATTATAAACAAACTACTTGGTCTTTAAATACCTTTACAAAACATACAGTTGGAAGAGCTTCATTTTGGTCCTCTGTATTCTTCTCCTTTCTCTCTACCACCCATTTTCCTGCTGCCTATTTCCTGCTTCCTCCTTCTCTCACTACATAAACTTTCAATTGTTTTGCTCCTACTGTTAGCTTATACATTGTTCCTTGCTCTTTGCTTTCCCTTTCTCATAAAATCATCTCTGAACTGTCTTATTCTATTCTCTCTTGCATCTTTGGAAATTCCTCCATCACTGATACCTAGCAGTGTGGTCTTGCGTCTACCTCTGATCTCTAAACACAGTTTCTATTTCCACTTCTCTTCTTGATTACTTAGAAACACCTTCAGGAGATCAGTTAAGCTGGCTCGTGTCCTAGATTATTTTTATGAGCATGTGGGAAAAAAGTTGAAGAGCTAAAGACATATARCGCACCATTTTCACTATAATAGGCACAAACAAGAGGTTTCTGGGACTTCTGTGTGAGTCTTGTACAAAACAGTTTGCTCATATACAAAAAACACAACTTGCTTATGTACCATACTTAAATCCTCTTCAACATTAAATGATGTCCGAACTTAACCAAATAGGTTGGTATGTAAATCACAAATGCATTTTAGATATTATTCTCTCTRTTCTAAAGAATGGTGAACTGCCTGTCCTCAGACTCTGACTTTCTATTGAGAAAGCTCTCCATAAGTGACTGGAAAATGCCTCAGTCCTAGTGAACCTTRCCAATAATTAATTAAATTATATTAATATTAGATTAAATATATAATCTGTCCTGTGTCACAATGACATAGTAATTGAATTTAAACTTCATTTCCCAAGAAAATCCTCTCATTGTATCAAAGTTAGCTAATCAACTAACTAATTAACATCAGGCTGATCATAGAATCATAGAATCCGTATGGTTGGAAAAGATCTTCAGGATCATTGAGCTCAACTATAAACCCTTCAACAGCATGCCTGTTAAACCACATCCCTAAGTGCCCCATCTACATGCTTCTTGAACACTGCCAGGGACGATGACCCCACCATTTCCCTTGGTAGCATGTTACAATGCTTCACCACTCTTTCCATGTAGAAATTCTTCCTAATGTCTTACCTGATCTTTCCCTGGTGCAACTTGAGGACTTTTCCTCTTGTTCTACCTGTAGTTATTCTGGAGAAGAGATCAAKSCCTGCCTCACTACAACCTCCTTTCGGGTAGTTGTAGAGAGCGATAARGTCTCTCCTAGTCTCCTCTTGTCTAGACTAAATAATCCCAGTTTCCTTATCCACTCCTGTTAAGATCCRTGCTCCAGCCCCTTCACCAGCTTTGTTGCCCTCCTTTGGACACATTCTAGCACCTCAATGTCCTTCCTGTAGTGAGGGGCCCAAAACTGAACAGTGTATTCAAGGTGCGGCCTCACCAGAGCTGAGTATAGGGGCATGACCACTTCCCTGGTCCTGCTGGTTGCACTGATCCTGATAGAAGCCAGGAGGCCRTTAGGYTTCATGACCACCTGGGCACAGCRCTGGCTCATGTTCAGCCAGCTGTCAACCAACACTCTCAGATCATTTTCAGCCACACAGTGCTCCAGCCGCTCTGCCCCAGCCTGTAGTGCTGCATGGGGTTGTTGTGACCAACGTGCAGAACCCAGTACTGGGCCTTGTTGAACATCATGCATTTGGCCTCAGCCCATCAATACTACAAAAACATTACTTGAACAGTTAGACTGGAAGTTGAAAAAAAATCCATTATAAAAATGAGAATAAATTAATAAGTACAAGATTGCAAGAATGTCCCAGAAACTTTTGTGATTGATTTCAGGCAATAGGATTTTCTTTATCTTATAGTGTTATATGTTAGCCAAATAAGATAGAATTTAAATACCTTCCATGTTATGAAAAACTATGATAAAGTGTCTAGAGAACATGAAGGACTGTTTGGCTTGCAAGTCTTTTAAAACTAAAAAAACTTATCTGTGACTTTGGAGCTTGTTAGTTAGGTTTGACTGATATGTTTGTTCCAGGGGATATTTTTATTACTGTTATTTTGCTATTCTTTGAGTATTCTCACTCCTGCCCATGGCAGAATGGAGTCTGCAATGCAAAGAGTTTTGTAACACTTCTGAAAGATTGTGAAATTGTGCATAAGCCACGTTTTCTCTGCAAGGTCTTGACTTTGTTAGACCCTTTGACAGGCAAACTTCTTCATGTTCTTGTGCCTTTACTTTGTCATAAACGAATGAAGATTATATGAGATTATAAACTAAAATCGACTTCTGAAACTGAAATTTACTCCTCAGAAAGTGCAGAATGATCCATTCATTACTTTCACTGTAAGGACCAAATGACTTGAGTAGGCTGAAATGAGAGAAAGCTGAGAAGACTGTGATGTCAGACAGACCAGCAAAACAAGTTATGTAAATACTACTAAATTATTAGTTTAAGAAATTCATTTCTAACAATTTAATAATAAAGTTGATAAAGATCAAGCTTCTATGAATGTTTCCTGATGGAACTTATTTTTCTAATATAACTGTAGCTTATTTTGTACCAGCTCCTATGATCAAATCCTTCTCTGAAGTGAATGCACAAGTCCACTAAAAATTGTTAGTGCTGTTAAAGGTTAACCYAGGGTGCCCTACTTTCTTGGTTTGATGTGTGGGGTGTTTGCTGTAACCACACCAGCTTTTTACTGATGTTATGCTATTATGTAACATATCTATGAAGCACCAGCAATTTTTTGCTAACGTGACAGATTAAAACATAAAGATAGGTTAGACATGCAGAGCAGGGCRTCTAATGTGGTCTAGATTTCAGGCACATATTCCAGATAGTTCCTTGCATCCTAAACAACAAAGACTGAAACACAATTAGTTAACTAAGTTAGATAATATGAAACATCCTCTGGAGAGATCCACCGCTTTTCATTGGCTACAGAGAGAGACAAAACTTCAAGTCTAGATTAGTTATCTTTCTTTCAAATAGTAAGTCAGACAACAAAAATTCTATCTTTAGATTAAACTAGTCTTTAAGGCATATCCAGAGGTCAGTTCATCTCAGCTATGATGTGAGGATCATGATAATTTAACTTTTGTCACTTCTTACAGATTCATTGACTGTACAAACAACCAAATAGATGATTTAGAGAAAATTTTAAAAAGAGATAAATCCTACTACAAATCGCTATTCTGTTGTAAATGATAAATTCATCAACCTAGTAGCTTCATATTTTAATAGCTTATTGACTTGCAATTAAAAAACTACCAGAGTCATTCTCACATGAGAAATCTCTTGTTTACCTAAGTATATAACTTTACATTGTATATTTCAACTTATAAATATTTTATCCCTTTAAAAGAGGATGAGGATATATTTGGACTTGATGATCTTGAAAGTCTTTTGCAGCCATAATGATTCTATGATTCTATGCCTTATTTATTGATACAGAGAATAAATGAGGTACTTTTTCATGGATTCAGGTTTTCTGCAACACTTAAGCATTACTGAAGATAATCAGTACTCCCCTAAGGATCAAGCAWAAGTAGTGGAGAAAATGAGACAGAGGGCAGAAGAGATTGGATGAATAAAAATAATCTRAGCTATAAATGACTCCAGATTATTCAGGAGAATGATTTGGGAATTAAACAACACTTTTCACATGGATCAGCATGTTGGCATGAAAATTTATGCTGTCATTTTCATAACATCAAACCGATTCTTCTCAAAGTGCTTTCCTTCTGATTTTATTGGATTACAGTCTTTTGTGTTTTCCCCTGAAGATTTCTTCTCACTCAACACATCTATATAAACACACACCCTTAGCTAGGCAAACACAAATTAACTTTGCGTCCAATTGTTGTAAAACATTTAGAATTGATCTGCTATTCAATAGCTATGAACATTCAAATTAAAAAAAAATCATTCTTTTTCTACTCCTGCTTTTATATTTACTTGGGAAAATGGAAGGAAGGATTGAGAAAAGAAGGAATATATTCAGAGCTATAACACGAAGACCTTTTTTTTCCCTTACAGCAATTTTTCAGCTCTGAAAGTCAATTGAAATTCTAAATCTCTCCTCTGTCTTTCTTCTGAGAAACACTACTTAATAGTCCTAATCCCCTTTCTGAGATCTAACATACAGTCAGGAGATCAGCAAGTTGGAGAGAAGACACAGAACTTTTTCATTTTATTAACTCCATAAATAGTCAAATATGAATGGCTGTGCTCAAATTTTAGGGAACATCTAGTTCATACCGGACAAGCTCACTGGTCTAACATCATAAATCACTTCCTTGCTATACTTAATCACAGTATTTCTATGGTTAATCTTGTACCTTGAATATCTATCTCTACAGAAACTAAATATCTGAATTAGATTATGTTCATCCAGCACTTTAAATGACTGATACAGCAATTATTAATTCTCTCAATTATTAATTCTCTAATATTCTCTCCTTATTCTGATCTCTGGATTTCAAATACTACTTCTCATCAGATTTGCAGAAATGATATCAGATTTTGAAAGGGTCTGGTTTTGCATTTCTCTCTTGAAAAAGCTCAATTGCAGATTGTTTTGCAGAAATTTTGAGGTATTTACTCTTTTTGCAAACCTCAGTTGAATTGTTATCAAATCTTGACACAACAACCACTCAACACTCTGAATCATGAGACATCAAAAATTAATAATAATGTTGAAATGAGCAATAAACTCCTTAGAATTGGTACTTTGCCACACTGACCAGAAAGGAATAAAAAAAATATGGGATCTGCCTTATCTTGGTATCAACCCTGAGCATTTTGTACAAAAGGAACTATCATTGTGTAATTAAAGGGAAAAACTTAAATCACACATATATTATATTAGGTGTAAATGAAGGAGGGAATAAATCCCAGCAAAAAAGAAAATATATATATATATATGCATCTTTCTTAACTTAGAAATTTGAAAAAAAGTTGTTGGAGACCACAATGAATTTCCATTATATTTATCCCTTAACTAGAATAATAAAATCATATAATRATTCAGATTAGAAGCTATGGAAGTCTCTAGTCCAACTTCCTTCTTAAACAGGGTCAACCTAGATCAGGTTGTTCAATGGCTCAAATGACTACAAAGTCTGTGCAGTCAAACTTTGAATATCCCTAAGGATGGAGATACTACAGACTCACCTTTATGGTGAAAAACTGTTTCCTAGTGTGTAGCTGGGATTTCCTTTGGCTCTCAACTTATCACAAAGTATTTCTGAGAAGAGTCTGGCCTTGTCTTCTCTTTATCATCCTGTCAGGTAGTTGTAGACAGCAGTAAGATACTGAGGTCCCCTTCACTGGACTTGTTCAAGTATGTCCATGTATTTCTTGTACCGGTGATACAAGAACTGGACACAGGAATCCAGGTGTTGTCTCCCAAATGTTGAATGTAAAGCTAAGCTAAAAGATTGCTAAGCTAAAAGAAATGCAGTCTGCYACTTTTCAACAGGACTTTCAGAGAAGAACAAAGAAAATATCAGAAACAGACTTCTAGGAATGCACTAACTACCAAAGCAAGGTGAAGAATGAAAATGATAGTAGGGTAAAAATAATTGAAGGATATAAGCAATGGAAGAGAAATATTCATTTAGGAAGTTACATGAAAAAAAGTGTTATTTAAGATGGCCAGCTAGAAGAACAACCAAATAGTCATCTGAACTGAAAAAAAAAACCAGTAATCCCATCTCTTAGCATAGAAGGAAAAAAAAAAAAGAAAATAACAGAATTAAAACTCTAAGGAAGAAACACTCTTGGTCCTGAGGTCAACTGTCATAGCACATCTCAGCACCTTTCCTTACAGCTAAATAGTCAAACCCCTGCCTCATCTGGTGGCCTCATCAATCTTCCAACTGAGAATATTTCCTCGCCCACCTCAGACTGCACCCAGGCATTGTCTGGGAAAATGCTAGCTGCTCTGAATCAAATATATACCCAGAACTGTGATAACAATTTAATGATATGGACGATCACATGTCCGGGCTTGGGCCCATGCCCTGAATCTATTCAGTTTGCTAGGGTAAATCTAGCCAAAGAATCCATGGGAACATCCTAAGAATCTCTTTGCCTATCTTATTTAGGAAACACTTAGTAATAGAGTTTAATGAATACAAGTCAGGAAGACCTCAAAATAAAAATTAAAATTGATGTTCAACAAACAAGCMACTCAGATCCTTCTGCCAGGAAGAGTAAATAAACAAATCGATAAATAGAGCAGACAGAATGTTCCAAAGGTCTACAAATCAGTATTTTATTGGATCGAGCAGAAAAAATGTTTCAATGAGGCAAAGGGTGTATTAGTAACAGTCCTTATCTTCCATCAGAGAACAGATAGTTAGAGTGTCCCTGAAGGAAAGAAAGTCATCTATGTGGGGGCCCAAGGCCAAAACATCTTTGGCTTTATGGGGGGAAGATGAGAGCATCTYTAGCTCCAACCTGGAACTAACCAGCAGTCTGTGAAGTTGCGTCATCTGCTTCCTGCACAATGCACCACTTGCCGCAAGAACAGATGTACTGGGTCAGATCAAAGGTCCATCTAGTCCAGAGTCCTTTCTCTGACAGTGGCCAGTAGCAAAAACATTAATAAATAGAAATGAGCTACAATCAAAAGCAGAGATCYGAACAGACATGAACTTTAAAATCCAAATTCTCAGTCAGATGTTAAATTCTTCAAGAATTTCGATCCTCAAAACAAACCAAATCAATCTCCTCACCATTGCCACCTCTCTAGTGTGAAAGCGTTGAATTTAGTGTGTGCCAGTGTGTGCACGGAAAAAAAAAATCAGGAAGTGAAGACATGAATTCTGCAGCTTGAACTCCTTGCTTAGTAGTAAATATTGTTTTTAAAATATAGCAGCATCGGCCCAAGACARTTAAATTGTTCTACTGCTTCTTTTAATAATCCCTTATACATATATACATACATATTTGCAAAATCACTGCCTGAATTCTCATTTTCTGACTAGTTGGTTAAAAGCTRAAAGCATGATAAATATTCTATTTTTTTTAAGAAAGGTTCCATACCTCAAGGATGTGCATTTATAGGATTATTGGATTTCTTCATGACATAATACAAAATCTTCTGCCAAAGGATGGACTTTATGTGAAGGCCAAATTTTAACTGGAAACATCCTTGTTTTTAGCAGCAGAATGCCACACACTGTGTGTGGGAAGACTGTTGTCCAAGTCAGCCTTGAAGGGATTACTGAAATCCAAATGCTAAAGAACTGCACCTGAAAATACTGTGGTCACTGGTAGAGCTGCAGATTGATTAGTCTGACTTATAAACGTTCATTTTATGGACAGCTGGGGTACTTAGAGGAAACAGAAAGCCAAAGATATCTATATTCTTCCAAGCTGCTCTTTCTGGTGCCATTATTTACGTTGTAACTGTCATTGCATCGTTTCACTTTCAAAGCTCACACCAATAAATCAAGTCCAAGTGTTTTCAGTTTGCTCACCCCTGCCAGCAATGAATCTCGGTCTTAACTACAAGTACGGATTGTCTTCTCAGAATAAACCAACAACAACAATTTAGCACTCAGAACATTTCATGTGCGACAATAAAAGCAAGCCTAAGATGAAGAGCTGGAGATGAAAAGCTAATGTTTTACACTTTCTCCATCACATTGTATACTTCTACTGCTTTTATTTGCACAATAAGAAAAAATGTCTTTTGATAACACCCAGAAGAATTGCATACATATAAATGAGAATGGCGTTTGGCTAGCAATCTCCTTTTCTGTCTTCAAAGATAGCACAGGCCTTATAAACTTGTCTCAAAAGTGACAGAAAAATTTGCCTTATTTCAGACTAGATTATTGCCAGTGTTTTGTATCTGCAGCAGTAAAGGAGCCTGAGAAATTCCTTTTTCTTCATGGTCGGGAGTACATCTCAGCACGTTTCAGTTCTTTGCACATCAAACCAGTTCCTGCAGTAGCTTCCCCTCTCACTGTTTCCACTCTCCTGTAGCTTTCAGGGCCAGCAGCCTGACAACCACAGACTGGAAAACTTTTTGAGAAAATGTTTACTAATACAAAAAAAAAAAAAAAAAAGTGTTTTTGTGCAATGCCCATGAACGCAAATCAATGAAAAATTCAGTTCCTCTATAAACGTTTCAGCCAATTCTAGGCAATACACAGCTGACACTTCCTTTCCTCCAGGAAGCACCAACCAGCAACAAAGCTCTCAGTCCAAACCATTACGTTAACAGAACAACAAGGGAGCCTTGGGCCATCCAGCTAATTTCAGAGGGTCACTTATTGCCATATCAGGCAATGAGTTTGGGCTAATGCTGCTCATATTGCACAGGTAGAAATCTTAGGAGTCATCAGGGGTAAACTTGGGAGCCAATAGCCCATGGAAAGGAAATTCTGCCCTAAAGTCTAGGCAAAAGTACTAATGGTTCTGGATGAGGCTCTAGAAGTTTACTTTTTCCCACATTTCTGAATTTGCAGTAGAAGATAGAGTTTTTCAGCCCAGTCCTTAACCGCTCTATAAAAGCAGTGGGGGATCGAGTCAACTTAGCTTATGTGAACAGGGCTAGCTTTCCAACCTGGCAGCGCCTCTCCTGCGCTTGCTGAAGCCAAGTGCGCTGCCAACAAGCCCCAGGTGTGCACCACATGAGCAGGTGAAGAAAATAAAATATGTTTATGTGGGTTGTGATGACAGTTCTGAGCCCATATAAAGCRTAATACATGACAAGGAGTATGGTTATCCCAAGATACCAACATTCCTCATGTGCACAAACAGGCAGAAATCCAAAGGCCTTCATCTTCTTGGAAAATTCACTGGACTGTTGCTGTTTTGCATGGATTTTATTTTATTTTGTTTTTTTAAAGGTGTTTTGTTTCCTCTGTAAAAAATTTCTTTTTTTAACTTTTTTTTTTTTTTTTTCAAAATAAACAGCAAGGAACTGCTTTGTAAGAGGACAGGATCTCATATGGCATTTACACAACTGCATCAATTTAAGTGAGATCAGAATCAAGCACAGACAGGTCCTTTCAAAAGCATTAATTAAACCACTCTTTGAAACCAATGTTTAAATTGGAACCGTCCCTGGGACAAAATCCTCTATGCTTATACAGTTACAGCAAGAAAGACCTAATGCACACCCTCTCAGGAGACAGTAGCTGATGCTCTACCAACTTGCAGGAAGTGCCCTAAGTTGAATAAATCTCTTGATAATAAGTTTACTCACAGACAAAGTGATAGGAGGCAAGAGATTTTTCCTCAAAGAATATTTCTGGCTATATGTATGCTGTTTCTTGAACAAAAGCCTTCTCTTGAGCATGTGGGATTTTATTTGATATGAATGCCACTCTGCTCCAATTTTTGCTAACACACAGACTCTCATATTAGAAGAGTGATTTTAAAAATACAAAGAGATGGTACATAGAAAAACCAGCAGCCCTCACCCTTCCAAAGTCTTTCATGCCTACAGGATGCCATGAGCAGAAAGAGATAAAGATGTTTTATATACAGCATTAGGAAATAAAGTCTCTTGTGTATTGAATCTGGATATATTTGCATACAGCAAGCCGTTTAGCTTTGATATATGCTGAAATTTATTAATGAAATTAATATAASGAAATCACAAATATATTATCTCATTCATTTGTATTCTAAAATGGGGTTTTGGAGCTGAAGGTGATATTTCTTGTCACATTTAAGAGAATCTTGCTTCTTCCTTACATGAAGAGAAGAATGTATGGTAATTTTTAATAAGTATCCACAATAGTCATATACCTGCTTGATTCAGTGCCTTTTTCCGGTATGCTTTTTGACAAGGCATGTATGAAAGAGATAGAGAACATGAATATATACATAATTTTAATTTTACCTAAAAAGGGACATAAATTTCAACCACAAGAGTAGGAGCATCCTAGGTTTAAGTTGAATAGCATAAACCAAAACTGGCCTCTTACATTTTATTACCTTCTTCACTTTTTTTTTTTTTTTTTTTTTTAGGAATATCCTTTTTAATCGTAATCTACAAAGTAAATAGAGTATATATCTAGAACTGTATCTGTTTGAGAAACATGAAACAGTCCCTCAGTTCGGGTTGGGAGGCAGAGCTAGTGGCTTACAACCAAATGAGTTACTAGCTACATGCTGTTTCCTGAACGTGCACTGACTGCTCTGCTCTGTGGATTGTTACCAGCTTCAGCATTTTTTAAATATTTCCCATTAGCCTTTATTTGATATTTTATGCTTCCCCTCATAAACCCTTTAAACAGATTAATTGTGCCTGTGATGTTTGTTTGTAAGTACAGCTGCTCTTCCTTCCAGTTTGTTTTATAATTGTGATGTCTCTAAGATATCCTCATAAAACTGACAAGTGGATCTGCAAACAACCAGAGTTTTATCAGAAAGGAAATCCAAATTAATGTTATTGGAGAAAACATTTGAGTAATACTTATTAAAAAAATAATTGAAAGTTTAAAAAATCTGCAGCTTCAGGCATATATTTATTATATATACATAAATAAGGCAAATGCTGTAGTTTATTTTGTTCAGAATATACATTGACATTTTTGGTAAAATAAGATCTTAGGTCTTAGAAAAAATAGTAAATCAGCCTCCAAAGTCTAAGAGCAATACAAATTGGTTTAGGAGCTGTCGTGCTGCACCTCCAGTGAGTGCTATATTTCAGGATTCTTTTGGTTATTAGTTGGAAAGAACGGGTGAAGTTTCAGACCAAAGCAATTGCTGACTATAAAACCAGATCAAATAAAGGGTTCAGACTGAATAAGCACCTTTAAAGTCCATTTGTGAGATACACTGTTCAGCTGTTAAATGTCTTGTAAGTTTTCCAAGAACTTTGGTGAGCTTTCTTCATAAAATCTATATTATTTTCATTGAAGATTAATGATAGGCTTATTAAAAAATCAAAAACTTGGAGAGATTTTCTGTGATTATGAACAAGGGTCATCACACTACATTACTGTGGAATGTTTTTATAAGTTTTGTTAGTAAAACTAGACTTGAAAAAAATCTATAGACCAACTTTTTTTCAAGTCTGTTTTTCATTTTTAAAAGATACCATCTATTTTTCTTCTCTTTCCCTTACAAGTATGTGCAAAATACTATCCACAGGTCCATCCATGTGGTATCATTGGATGCAATGTCATTATCAGTTATGACTGATGAGGTGTGTTCAAGTCGACATGGCTATTCAGGTGTAAGACAGGGAGGATTTTGCYGCAGTTGAATGCAGGACTCAAAGGGAGGCAGGACAGTGAGGAAGGGAAGCAGATGCTCATCTTCCACGTCATGGTTCTGCTCAGCACAATGCAGAATCAAAAGCCTCATGCCCATTAAGGCTGCAAGGGTGGCTTTATGTCCCAGGATTAAAAACCTCCACAAAACAAACAAAAACATGAAGGCTACTTCAGCATATCAGCCACTACAAGTTGGGAAAAATGCTGCAGAAGGCAACCGACCTCGATCTGGGAACAAATACTGCTGTCTGTCCCACGGTAGAAAGTCAAGAAGCTATGCTTTTGATGCCTACTTTCTTCCTTTTCTTTTTCAGATTAAAAAATAGSATCAACCACTGTCATTTAGCAGAGCCAAACAACAGAACAAACAAATGGAGATGTCCAGAGCAGAGGTCTGGCTGATGATCTGGCTTTTCTTTGTTCCCAGCCTCCATGACGGAGAAGTGGATTCCTCTGTCCATTATTGGGCATCTTCCCATAATTGTTGTCTCTGTCTGTTTAAATAGACATTATTGGGGTTCTGAAAGTGTTTTAGGTAAAAGCATAAGTCAGGTTTTTAAAAGGGACCCAAGCTTTGTTTGAAACAGTCTATGACAGCAAAGAAAGTTATTTTCTAAGAAAATGGGCCCCCAAACGGTAATTAGTTATCTTAAAGTTTTGGTCACGGTGGCATGGATTCACGCCACCTGSTTTTGCCCTTTGCAAATGCAGGACAGATAGCTACAGATACCTGGAGGCAGAAAGTATCTGGCCCAAGGGAGCAATTCCAGAGATTATGTGGATTGAATTACTCCTACTGGTGCCTGTTTCTCTAGTCATTCAAAAGCGAATATAGTGTGGCAGTGATCATAACTGAGGCACCTTAATGAGGTTACCTGAATCCAGACTCTGTGTTTAAATATCTTTCTTTAAGCATCTATAACTTAAGTAACCACCTACACTTGTATGCATATTTCTAAACAACTTCTTAAAACACATAAACCTCAGGCAAAGCTGGGGAGCACAACATTCAGTAGAAATTGAGAAAAAAATACATAAATTTAAGTGATAATTAATTTAATTAAGTAATTATTTAATTTAATTAAGTGATTATTATCACTTTTGCTCTGAGGAAAAGTGGGACTGAAAATGTAGAAGCACACTGGATCACTCTGGGCAATTTTACCCAGATTGGATGTGTGTCAGGATACCTCTTTCTGTTGCTAAGAATTTGAGTGTGAAATCAAAGAAGCCATATAAATATCCTAAGTTTTTTCTCTGCAAAAGAGGCATTCATATCTTTACAARACTCCAACACTCCAGTCTCGAAGGAGTCTCAAAAAAAACACAGCTGATCAAGATGCCCCAACAAAGAGCCTTTCCTAAAAAGTCTTGGTAAATTCAAAGATAGGGAAGGTGTAAGATACATGAATGAGCTAAAATGCAGATGTAAGCTGTGGTTTTGTAAATAGTTTCACTTGAGTTGCTACATTAAAGAACATGAAACTTACGTTAGCTTAATAATTAATAAAAGCCTTATGTAATAGATAAAAACTCTTGAAAAGCCTCCCTATTTTTACCCCTGCCCGTATTCAAAGATCTCTATCTCTTTGTAGACAAAATATGAGAAACTGTGTGTGCTTTCCATCCTCTACCCTTGTTGAGTCCTGAATTTGCCTTCTTCTTTTTTCTTCTCCACTTGTGTGGGCTTCCACACTTGCCCAAGTCAAACAATTAGTCTGTGCTCCCTTGCTCATACCACACTGCAAAGCTCAGCTCTATCTGACCCTGTACTACATTTCTGACCATGGCAAATGTTTAGCAAATGCTGGAAATAAAGGCAGTTCCATTACACAACCAGCCCTTCAGTCTTTTATTCACATCCTACAACTTTTTAGGCAGTTCYCAACAAACACAGAAAGGAATAACTTCTAAAATGATCATTACTTGGCTGTTTTGACCTGAAATTCAAAACATATTAYCTATTAATAATAAGCAAAATCCTTAACATTTTGGAAATCAGTAAGTAGTGCATTAACTTATAGACAGATCTAGATATGCTGATCAAAATTATGACATTTTATTGAATGGGGTGTTCAACTAATTGACAATCATATGCTAAAACCTTAACTCTAAATCCACAAGAAATTAAAGGGCAACTATTTCCATTTCAGAGATATTTATCTGAAACAAGGAAGATGAAACATTCACATTCTTTGTACTACCAAACTTAACTGCGCCAGGGCATATGTCTAGGACTAGAAATTGATTGTCTGCCAGAATGGTTCTTGACATAGTTTTGGTCCCAGCTAACACTTCTCCAAGCAGTTTCCAAGCACACTTTGATAGTTAGCATGGGGTCAGAAACTGTTGCCTGTAAGTGCTTTTAATATGATGCCCTGGTTTGGAGACCACGAAAGATTAAGAGCTCAAATGTAAGCTAGACCATATCAGAACTGGGCACTAGCTTTATTTCCCTAGTTAGAGATGTAGTCCCAAAGAATTGGTTTTGGGAACAGGACTTGGATAAATGCTACTTTTGACCGTTGAATTACCTTCATTATGCAGCTATTTACACTTTCAAATCTAAAATCATTTATAGGCCCACACTTTTGATCAAAAATTTTTTTTCCCAAACTTAGAACACCAAATAAAAATTGAGATGAAATCGCACCTGGTCTGTCCTCTTTCTGATTATCTGCTGTTTAAATTAAGTCACAGTTCTCTATAAACATGACCACTGCAGTGAAAAATAATTATGAGATAGTTCTGCAATGATTCCTGCTACTTCCTTGCTGAAATTTAGTGATCTTCAATTTGCAGAAGCTTTTGCTGTCTCCATCACTGAAGAGTTATGAKCAAACTTTTGACACTTATGGCAGTTCCTGGAGACTGTAAAATAAAGGTAATGGTATTGTTCTCTGAAAGTAGTTCTGGGGTCCTAAAGCCTTTGAAGCCATTTTCATGCTTTATTCCTTGGTGACACTAATTCCTGCAAAAGTGACAATGCTCTTTGGTCATCAGGTGGTGACTAATTTAGTCATTATGGTGGTGGAATCTGGAAGCTAGAAAGCATCGATCTACTATCAATCCTAGCCACGTAGTCCAGCAATCATTTTGAGTTACTACCAACCTAAGCCAGATTTGAACTGCTCACCAAGATGTGAAAGACTTTGTATCCTATTACCAATATCCTAAATCATTCACCCTCCCTTGCAACTCCATTTTTTGGATTATTATTTAAGAACAATAATAGAATACCCTATAAACAGGTTCTTTAGATATTCAAGCATGTCAGGTTGTACTTTCTACATTTTCAGATAATTGTGGAGTAAATATTTGTTAAATGAAGTATTTTACATCTGTCTTGGACCAAAGCGTTCTTTCTGTCAGTAATACCACTGAACACTTGTAAAAGTATGCCGGCCATTACAGAGTTATGCAGTCTTGGCAAATACAGTCTTTGAACTCATGTTACTGCGCTGCCAATAAAAAATATGTTCTTTTTTATCAACTGGATGTCTTTCAATTATACAATCATTGTCTGACAGAAAAGCAGTTGAAATCAATTATAAAAAATCTTTTTTTWAAATTTCACACCAGTTGGCAAAAGGTTGACATTTGTTTGCCTAACTCTCAAAGAGGCATTTGGTGTAGTTCAACAGTACAGAGAAAATTCCGTATAAAGATCAAAAGGGGGGGAAAAATGCATATACACTTTTGTATGAAGGATAACACATGGTCTTTGCAGAAGGAAATGCTTCATTTCTTTCTCATACATCAGATCTGGTCCTTCACCTCATCATTATGTTCATCTGCAGTCAAAGTGAAYGGCACTGGAGCTGGAAAACTGGGCTGACCAATATTTTTATAATCCATTTTAATACTATAGAACACAGAAAATAACCATCTGTAAATCAACTGTGCTCTTACTCCCAGTCTGTTAGAGTAAAATAGCAAATTTAATCTAAATTGCCTCTATACATACACTTACATAATTTCATTTAGAATACAATTAACATGCTAAAATATCTTTACCATTATTGCAGTCACTGAAAATCAGTGAAATTATGTTTTAATGAGACAGTAACAATACAAACACTACCACATACTATGTATTCAAAATTGTACCTAAAACACATGCRTGTACATCCTGGTCCCATGTACTATCCAGCTCTGTCTACTTCCAGCACAAATGAACTTCCCATGTACTCATTCTCTGAACAAATAAAATATACCTTTACTTCATTCATGTATTTATAATTAACAAAATATTCTTTCAGTGTCTAAGATGTGCAATGTCTTCACCTCCAAAGCATATGTAGGTCCATCATTTTTTTGGAAGCARTGCTACCTATTTTACATTTGCTGTCATTTTCTGAAAGTTAATTTCAGCTATGTTCCTCCCGTGAGCATAGGACTCAGTTCAATTTTGTCCATGGAATCACACTCTCCTTCTACTCCTCTTCCTGTGTGCAATTATGCTAGAAATCCACTGAAGTATGCTTCCAAACCCTAAAGACAAATCCAATATCAAACTATAATAATCCTGCTCAAATATTTTTGTAGTTCAGATTCAGGATTTATAAATCCTGCCAGGTGCTGAAAGGTGTTGAGCATTCGGTAAAGTTTTACACCATAGATAATGATAACCATAGATATTCTGCATTCATCAGGACATAGTTAATTTGTCTTGATGTCGTAATGCTTATACGAAATGTTCATCTATATAATTTATGAGGACATAGGTACATGGATCTAGGGGAAGAGAACCTCCTCAAGAAATTTTCTTTCCAAGAAGTGAACAGTAGAGTTAGAGAATTCTGGGCTTTCACTTCCATAATTTTAAACATAGAATTGACCTGAAGAAACTTAATTTTGATGAGATATAAAATCTGTGGAATGGGGTTTATTTTTCTTCATTCATTGAAAATGTATTTTTACCTTTTGGCTTGCAATATCAAACCTCAAATAAGGAAAAATGTGACACTTTTTTGAATGAGCAATATTAAATATATTAGGAAGAACAATTCAGGTGTATTTTTAAATGTGTTTTACCAATAGAAAAAAAGGACAGCAAAAGTAAAGCAAATGGACATTTTTATAACATTGATATACTTCTGGCTATTTTCCAATTTTAATAATCTAACCTCTATTTAAATTAAAATATCCTGTCAGTTTTTAATACAAACCCTACATGAGCTGCAAATTCACAATATGTGTTAAATCTAAAAAAATCATCATCTATCATTGCACTATTTCAGCAGTGGCAGCTGACTGTTTTTAAAAGGTTCCTATGAACACAGATCTTCGTTTAAATGTAATATTATGTTATATTACTCACACTTGAACTGACCTTCATAAATATCAAATCCTTACAATTATAAGTCCTGACATTTAATACTTTCCTGCAGACTAAGCGGGACCATGTTACATTATAAGGTCACTTGTCATTTGCAGCTTTAAGAGAAACTTATCATTTTAATGAAGACACTAACTCAGACACATGCAGTAATGAAACTGAGGACAAACGGACTTCAGGCTGGCACAGGGGTGCAGATCCTTACCACAGCTCAGCCAATGAGCTCAGCATCAGAAGACTTTAAAAATGCCTTGCTTGCCCAACTGTATTAAAAAGAAGCATATGCTTCACATTTTTACAGTAGGAAATGATTTCTTATGTGGTCCTAGTGACCAATGAAGGATTAACCCTTTCTGCTCTCCTAGGATGGGACCCTGTAGCTTTACTTCAGGTAGAAAGTAACGAAGCTGCTCTTACTCATTTACACATTCAGTGAAGTAATTGGATAAAATACGCAATAGATCCAGCAATATGTGTTGCACACATTAACCTAAATTATCCCATGAAAATACTTAGGTGCCTTACTGAGTCCYCTGCACTCTATCCTGACAAGTTAGAGGCATCTCTGGCAGCAACTCACCCAGCTAGTGGTTGGATAAAGGATTTGAATAAACAACTGAGAAATTTAGCAATTGTCAAAACTCAGTTTACTGCAACACATTGATGCTTCATGTTACTGTGACACAAACCTCTTTCAATGTCTATAACATTCAGGTTCAGGAACAAACAGAACAAAAATGGAAGAAAGAAGGAAGATTTACAGAGGCAATACCCATAAGGTGTAAATATATGTAATGTTATAGGTGATRAAGAAAATATCAGATCCATAGACATCCAAGACATTGGAACTTTAAATGTCATGGCAGATTGCCTCYGGTTAGAAGTTGCCCTTCCACAGCAGAGATTACAAACACCACAAAGCTTTTTGTTATCTGTGTGGCTTCTTACAGAATAGCCTCAAAATCATGTTAAGCTACATTCAGGGGAAAAAATACCACCACCAAGAAAAAGTATCCAGCCACTAAATAAATATATGGTACATAAAAAGAGAGAAAGAAGGAAATGATCTGAAAGAGAGAGAGAGATCAATATATTTCAAGTCATATTATTCTTTTCCAGACTTTCAGTTGTCACCAATAACAAGAGTGAAATGGATAGCAGAAGAGTGTAAAGATAACAGAGATGTGTCTCCCACATTAAACTGATACCATTCTTTTCTCATTAAAATGGCTTGTATGCTAATAGGACTTCCAGATGTGCTTAAATTAGTGGTAGGAAAGCTTAAATCTATCCCAATATAGAGACACATCAATGTGTAGACATGATAATTCTTTCCTATAGTGATCAAAGTGATGATCATTAACATTTGAATAATGCAGTCCACCCAATTGAAAAAAAATAGATGGGGAAATGGCTTAGGTCTTGTGCGTATGCCACTAATTTTATGCACACAACTGACTGCCTAAGAAAGGGTCCTGGTCACCCTGGGCTCACCCTAAAAAGTGAACATTTGTCTCTAGGCTATTTCTATACATGGAGCAAGAGCATGAATAGCATTATTAGCTGAAGCTTTTCTGTGGAACATTTCTGATTCAGATTAATCTATATTCTCCACACATTTCTCAGGCATAATTTTGTAATTGCTAAAAGCCAAGGACCTTTTGCCATGGCCAATATATGCCATAGGTTGGACATGGCCAACCTATCTTGGAAAGTAAGAGAAATTAATAACATGGACGCTACCAAAGAATGCCAGCTRGCCTAAAATCCAAAGAGTCATCTTTGGTGTTGATGGCAGTTCAGAGAGGATACCTGCTGAATTGTTCCCTGAAAATGTCTTACATTTTCTGGGGAAAAGTCTGTCTTACAGTCAGTGATGCCTACAAGGACCATTATTCCAACTTAAGAACATCTGATAAGTGACATTAGAATGCCACTAACAAACAGCCAAAGTACATTGTATGATAAGATCCAATTTACTGTCATCTGGCATCTTCCAGAACTGTAATAGATAAGGAGAAAAGGTTCCAGGCACTGAATCTATTTCACAGAATCACCTAACTGCAATTTTTAAACAGGCAAAACATATAATCTTAAGATATATCTTTTCTTTCAGTGTTTTTTATCTTCCCACGAAAAGATGCCATCTGTGAAACCCACTCTGARCTGTTTGCCACTCAGCTTAACGTATTTCAGGAACTCCAGCACATATCYCAGCATTTTGAATACACTGCTTTGGGAAAATTCCCAGCCACAAATATATTTTTGAAGTACCACAATATTGGGTTCTATAAGGGCTCCGTCTCTTTTTGGATCATTTCCTAAATGTCCAACAGCAAGAAGTCAGATACGGACAGTCTTTTACTTGAGGCATGGATATACCAAAATCCCATTTGTCTGTCTCCTTTCCCCTCAAAATGAGATAATTTTGAACTGATCAGGTAGAAAGCAGGCTCATGTCACCATGCTCGCCTAAACCTCCAGAGCAAAGTACTCAGAAAAGGAAGAGCAGCTCATTGCCTTTTCTTCAAGGATGACACAGCACTGAAGAAGGGGTGCATTGATTGAGGAAGCCCTTGCTAATCATGRTTTCAGTACTATCCCTCAGCACTTCACTCTTACTGATATAGGAGGCATGATCAAGTCCTCCATGTGCRGTATCGTCATATGTTTCAATAATGAGGAGAGATTGTGAGCTTCATTTGCTACAGGTGATTGATATCTCTGTAATATTATACTGCTGCCAATAAAGCAAGCAAGTCCTGTGTCTGAAACACTTCTCAAATGAATGTATATATGGYCACTTAATTGGGAAACTATATCCATAAATGCTGGATATGTATTAAATTATGAATGTTTTATGTTGTACATTAAAAAAAAGTTGTCATTCCAGGTAAAATATGGTCTGATCTTCAAGTACTTACCAAGGTTTAAATGGAGGTAATTTTTATCATGCATATGAATAATAACTGTGTGAAGAAAGACARGCAGATTGATGAAAAAGTGTTTACTGCAGTATTTGTTACAACAAGCCTCAGATTCTCATTCTCGTTGTCTAGTCATATCTCCCATAAGTTTGAAAAGACCCCCTAAAACCTCAGCTCAAAATAAAACCAACCAAAATAATAAAAGGAATTGAAACAATATATCTGGATAATTGCAGATTATGGGTTCTAATGCTGCCTTTCTGATAACTGCTTAGCTTAATTTCAATTTGCCCACTCATGTAATATTATTTTTATGTGAAGGTGTGAGCTTTGTGGAAATGAGATAAATCAGTGCTTATGTATGTTATCAAAACCAGCCAGGCACTAGCATATGTATTTACAAGTATCTATACATTGAATCAGTCATGGAATCACACAATATATTGCTGTTCCTCTTCCCTGCGCTRAAGTGTGAGGAAAATATTTGGCTTCAGTGGAGGAGTCCAAGCAGGCTGAAAAAGAACAGAGATGTCCAAATAGAGACAATAAACTTGTTCTTCAAAATATATTAAAAAAGGTAAACCAAAGACCTGGCAGCAGGAAGTAGGATGGGTGTGATAAATAGTCATAAAATACACATGACTCTCATCAGTATTACTGTTTTTGTTGTTTCTGTCTTTTTTGTTTTTGTCTTTTTTGTTTAACCAATAGGCAAGGAGAAGAAAACATGCAAGTTCTTTCAGCTTTTGCATGGGAGGCTCTCTAGCCCTTCCATTCCTAAAAATGGCTATATATGCCCTCAGACTCTGAAAATGAACATAATTTCTCCATCTGGCCACAAGTCTAATACAAATACGTGGAGAACTAATGATAGTTGTATTTTGCCCAATGTAGTGTTTCAGGGTAGTAAAGAATATACATACAATCAATAGAGGTTTTCCATGTGCCCATTTCCTTTGCAAATTCTCAGGATACTCATTCACCGGAGTCTTTCTCTGGCAACAATAACCCATGGTTAGCTGATATCACAGGATTACATAATGACATATATGTTTAAACCTAAGCTTTTTTTTTGGACCATGGTGCGACAAGATAGACTTTAAGCGTGCACAACCCTGTGTTTCCTCTCACCTCATCTTTCCCCCTTCAAGGAGTGATACCATGTGATGCCGTGAGGTTTTGCCTTTCCCTTCACAGAGGAGGACCCTTCACATTGCTCTAACTCATGACCCTTATCCTTACCACACAACCTTGCTTAGGAACACAATCTTTTTGGACAGCCCGCTGTGCCCCACACTGGGATTTACAGTAGCACAGACTAAATATTATCCATTTAAACTTATACCTAGCTACCCCAAACAAGCAAAGCTGGAGATATTTCCTTCTCAGCTCCTAATATCAGAATAAACTAACATGAACTTTATGTATATATATATACTGCATCGCTGATCCCTCCACAGGCTACACTGGTGGCAGCGTTTTCTGTTTCTAATCGCCGTGGCCTTTATGATACTGTACTTAATGAATTATGCTCCTCACAAGGAGGTCAGTGAAAGAATTAAGCTAAAAACCCCTAACAGTGTTGTTGGCCCAGAGCCAGTGCTTTCGAGGCTGTGTTTCTGCATGAGGTCTACCACAGCTGGAGCAAAACGACTTGCAGGTGGCTCAGTGGGCAGCAGATCACACAGTACTGCTCTGTCCGCCCCTCAACAGCAAGGAGGGAGTCACCTATGCCTGCCGTTGGTGGCTGAAAATGAGCAGGAAATGTCTGACAATCTTGATTAAGAACTCCCAAGCATTGAACTTTCCATAAGGAAAAGGCACACTCAGATCTCTCTCTGCTTTGACATTTTAACTTCCAATTTAAATACTGTTTGGGGTCCAGGAGAAAATCCTAACGCTTATCATTATGATGCCGTGCCGCAGGGGCCTAAAGAAGTATGACAGGGACATGAAAGACTGAGTATTAAGGAGGCATGCTTGTCTTTTTGTCCCCAAATTTCATTCATTTATAGAATTGATAGATTTTATTTTTAAAGTTGTTTAGAAATAGTAAGTAATTTTCTGGGATGTTTTTAAGCTATTTTTAATGTAGATGAACAGATCCATTTGCACAACAGTAAATAACAGCAAAGAGCTTGCGAGGAGCAGAGGAGACCAAAGATTGGGTTGAACAAGCTTAGATTTTACCAACAACAGGTTTGGACAAGGATTTGCATGAGATATTGCACAACTGCAATACTGTTATGTGAAGGTGCATAGGTTGGCCCTGGAGATTTACCTATGCTCGTCATGTCAGCAGCCAATTCCAGTAAGTCTGCTGCTTGTCAGCTACCACCAGTGGTAATTTTACTGAGTTCTAGAAGTACTGGGGCTTAAAAATATCAGAGACCGTAACCATAAGGAGAGAGTTTTTCCAAATAGTAACTAGATTCAAGGCTAGTCCTTGTCTTTCCRGTCTAGGCTTTGGTGCAGGGGTCTTAGTTTCAGTAGAAGAATAATGTAAATTTTAAAATTTGGAATCAAAAGAGTATTGACAACATGTTTTGCTGAGCCTTAAAAAGACAAATCTGCTCTGTTCTCTAATAACAGCAACTGATGTCAGCAGGGATGTCAGGATCCAAAAAGGAAAAGCCTTGATGACTTTTTTTATACCTTCCTRTGTCTTAATCGGCTCCTCCTCTTTCCCAGAGAGTAAAAAGTGAATGGCTTGATCTACGGTGTCCTGTTCCTGATCCCTCCTTACTACATGTATCAAATCAGGAAGGAGAAAAAAAGGCATCTGATTAAGATGATCAATRGGATACTAACTAAACAAAAATAAATGTAAATTATGAGCAGAGATTACAGAGATTATACAAACTGATGCTACTTCACTGAATAACTAGGACTAGGACCAAATTTACAGACAGCTAAGGTTGTGAGCAAACAGCTGATTAAAAGTTTATAACAGAATTACACTCTTGGCCAAACTGTAATGGAGACCAGGTTATGACTCCTGATTTACCAATATAAGTGTCATGGGTTCTGCAATAGATCCTCTTCTCTGTTTCCTTCAGGTAAAGCCATGCAAAGGCACAAGGACTCACTCCAAATCTCCACATATYCAAGAATTTTATTATACTGTAGAGAAGCCAACACTATCTGGAGARAGTCATGCCATGCCAGAAGCAGCTAACAATGACAACAGTATTCTTAATTATCTTCACACTCATCTCATACCACCATGCCTGCGGTACCTAGGGACAAGAGAGGTCCTTGGATTAATGGCCAGAAAGGCTCATGGCACAGTGTGTGCAGCAAGGAGTCCTCAGCTCTTCCCAGCTGGTCTCTAATCCTCATTCCTGCACACTTGATCACTGAGTCTTAATTTACTGCATTTTAAACAAAAATATATAATGAGTAACATACCRGCTCATGCTCCTGGTAGCTCTCATTGCCTATAAATTCCCACTACACCTAGGAAACTGTGGTTTGATTTTCTGTGTTGCTAATTGGTGAGCTGCAGCCAAAGAAATTGCTAGCAGGTTTTCATCTCTTGAATTTATTTACCACCATGGAAGGGGAAAGGGGCCATTCCTCTGGGAAGGGGGCAGAACCTGGAAGGATTACATTATTTTGACCTTACATTTGAGCTGACATCCAGCACRGCACTAAATCAATGACTTGGCACGGCAGCTGGGATTAGCACGGGTGGGTTACAAGCCGTTTGCAGCTGTCCTGGAGCTACCAGTGGATGTCAGTAGAGGAAACGCTTGCAGAAGAGCCAAATGGAAAGAGACAAAGGGAAGAAAATCCTCCGGGTTCCTTAGCAAATGCAGTCCTCCAAAATGGCTCGTTTCTCTGAGGGAATGATTTAGGACTACCAGCAAGCAGGAGTACATTCAAGGATGTTACAAAGTTGATCAGGCTGACTGTAATTCTTCATGCTTTCACCCTTCAAAAGCAGTATATATATATTTTATTTTCAGTTCATTTAGAAACAATGAGCAAAGTCAGGAGGCCCATTGCTGGAGTAGTGGTGATGCTGGGCGACGGATTAAAAAGAAGCAAAACATATATCATCTGCTCCCTGTTCTCCAGCAGAGCAGCCACTACTCCAGRAACACTTAAAATGCAACAATAAAAAGCAAAGCTCTCTAATTACTTCATTGCAGGAGTTGGGCTGCAATCTTTGAGTAAATCAAACAATCTGGACAAGCTAAGCACAGGGTTTGTTTTGTTTTGTTTTGTTTGGCTGAACTTTAACAATTTTATGTAAAACAAACAAATAAATAAACAAAAACGTATGAATGGCAAGGATTTCTTTTGCTAAATGATAGCTAACCACCTTGTGCAGCAAAGAGTTGACCTCACTTCCCCAGCACACAGTCCTGGAAGTGAATAAGGGCGATTGAATTCACTGTTAAGGAGTGGATCCCAATGTCATCACTTATGCTGAAAAGCACTGTTCTTAACACAGGTGTCACCCCAAAAGAAAACAAACACTAGAGATTGTTTATGGGAGTTTTAGGAAGATTTTATCTGAGAAAAAGTGGTAAAAAAAAAAAAAATCCTGTTACTTTGAGAATTCTTCTCAGAGTAAATGTGAACTTTTTCAGGTCTTTYTATAAGGCAGAATAAGTTTATTTATCCTATAGGAACTCCAAATTATACAATTCTTTATTAGATTCTTGTTCTCCTACCTAATGGAAAGCACTGAACTATGACAAAAAGTTTGTTAATTCTTCTTATTTTTTTTTTTCTAGTTTGGGTGAATGTTGCTTGGTCTAACATTTCCTTCTTTTCCAGTCTGGCTGGATTGTAATACAAATTATTATAGCTCATGTGGTCACTGGAGCTTGTCAAGAGTTTCAAGAAAGTATTTTTTTCATAGAAAAAAATGCCAGTTCTCAAAGCTGGCATGTTTCATGGGAATATGGGAGATTTTAGAAACTTTTGTTGGGAAAGGTTTCTTGGGTCCAAAATGGAATTTTTGGTTGAAACCGCACAGCAAAAGGGGAAAAGACCTACCTYATTATAGTCAATACCATGGTGATCATTTTTCCTCATAAATCAATCCTTTGAGGCTTCTAGCTGTTTTTCAGCCTGTTTTCCAAACATGTAAAATTACGTGATTGAAGTGTTTGTCTGTTTTTCCACCAGTCTCCTTTTACAAACAGGTGAACCCATTGGTTAAATTCAGCCTTTAGAGAAGTTCCTCTTCATTCTGGAGTTCTGCAGAAGTCAGGGGCTAAGCAGAGGATCCCATTAGTGAGACTACCATGGGAAAGCCTATAACAAGCCATAATGTTTTCTTGCTGGTTGGGAAAGGGTGAGGCATGAATGAATGGAGGGAGGGAAAAGGAGATGTTCAATGCAAAGGTGAGTGGTGATCACTAACAAAATAAAGGCAGAATCTGAGATAGTTGTGATCAATAAGAGATGGACAGAGAGGGCAAATCTCATCCATAAAAAACTTGGACTTGATACTAGTTATTTGCAGAAAAAAAAAATGCATTATTTTTCTCCAAGTTGTCAGTATTTGCTTACACTATTTTTGGAATCGAATATAATATTCAGAACAGCACTGAGGAGAAAACACCAAGATATACGAAAAGATCTACTCATTTTCTCCTTTTGTTTTGAGAAAGCTAATTTTTCTGCATCTTTCAGCATGGTCTCTCTCCCCAGCTCAAGCAATTTCTATACTATTTCTCCCCATAGCCTTTTCACTTCTTTTTATATAATCAGTATTCAAAACTCAGTATTCTCAGGTGCTCTGAAAATGGTTAGATTCTGTTTTTCTTATTCATTTGATTTCTTCAAATACGAGGAGAATGTCACACCTGAACAGTGTTCCCTCTCTGTACTTTTCCTCATGCTGTAGCTGCAAGAATAACAATGCTGCAGATTAAGAGGCCCAAAGATAAATGAAAAGAAAAAAGAAAAAGATGCAAAGTTGCATGAGGTGTATGAGGGCCCAACAAGTCTCAATAAAGGAAAAAAAGCATTGAGTTTTTTATTTAGGATGAACAAAGATGCTTCTGTGGAAAATTACTGGAGAAAGATATTGAAAATGAGCAGGTGTATTGCTCTGATGTAATCCAAAGTTTTCTGATACAAGTTTAGCCACAGAGGATGGAGTTTAGCTTGGATTTACCCTCTGAGTATTTACAGATGTTAGAAGCAGATTTTGCACACAGCCACAGGACACTCTCATCAGGACCCACACTTGCTTATTTAAAAGTGTGATTGAGGTGAATAGACATATTCAGAGAAAGCCAAATAAATAGAAAAAAGCTCTAGTGCCTACTCCCTATTAGTTCATCTGAAATTATTTTATGATTGGAACAGGCTCCTTGCTCATAGCTCTCAGCACAAGAGTGGGTGCATTGTCCCTCTTAACCAAATTACATTTTTCAAAAGGATGTGCATACCCAAAATAACAAGAACAGAAAACCAGCGCTATTCATAATGAGTTATTTTATAGGGTGTTTCCCATCTTTAGCTTCAGTGTTCTGGTAATTTAACACATGGAATAATACCAGCTAGTAATTTTGGCTTTCACTGGTGTTGTTTTATGTCTTATGAGAAGTTAATTGCATATTTAGACACAGTCAAAAAGAAGAAAAAAAAATCACAGAGATATGGGGCAGATTCTTTTATATTGCAGCTTTCTATTTAACCAGCACCAGCCTGTGCTAGACCAAGCAGAACTGAAAACCAAAAAGAAAATAAAAATAAAAAAGTGGACACAGCAGGTGTAACAGAAAGCTCAAAACACAAAAGGGTGCTATCATTTTATAACATGAGTTGGCCTTCCATAGCAACCTGCAAAGAATGTGGCCTTTGAAATWGCTTCGCTAGAATTAGTAGCCTTTCAGGAAATATTACTATTGTTCTGAATTCCACTTGAAAATTTAATTTGCCCCCTGTTATTTTCAGACAAATTCCAGCAGAGCTTTATTCTATAAAATCTGTGTAGGTGCATAAGAAGTGCTGTCTTGGCTCAAGAAATTCATATGCCTTCATATGCAGAGCCATCTATTTATCATGTGTTTATTTGCTCGTGAAGAGAGAGCTTTTGCAGATACAATACACATTTTGGTATGCATGCCATATATTGAAATCACACGCATTCTGTAACTACACCGTATTATACTATGAAATGCCTCATTAACTAGTAATCTTGAATTGTGCAACTTCAAAGTTCAGGCTTAAAAACTTGCATAATACAAACATTGCAGTATAGAAAAAAAATGACATGATGCAGCTTTCATATAGACAGCATGTTATAAAAGTAGTTGCCTACTGAATAGAATTTAGTCTTTAATTTTGAATGAGTTTGCTTTGAGGGGTTTAAATAGGCACCTCTGAGCTAACTTCATTTGCTAACTTCATTAGCTCAGGCATAGTGAGCCATATGCCATATGCCAGAAGGCAGAAATTCTGACCATCAATCAGATTATCAATGTCAGTATGGCAATCAAAAAGCATGGCTGACCTGCAGAGACCTGCTTGAGCAGAAGGACCATTTGTACAATTCTGGATTTTACTATTTTACTTCAAGAAATATAAAACTGGACTGAATTCTGATGGGATCAATTAAAAAGTCATATATGACACTGTAGCTAAAATTAAAGGAGATAGGATCTTCCATGTAGTCTGTTTTGGTAAAATACTGTTCATTTCCCTGAAGAAATATCCAGCAAACCATGTTTTTGATGAACAAAAATCATTTTGTTCAAAGCCATCAACTAATCTTAATTAGTGAATTTTTATCTTAAGTGTCATACTGATTTACCTTTTTGCTAATAACTTTCCAAAGGAAATGCAGAAAAAGAGTCTGTTCTAGCAGTTTTGTGACTCTGTGACTTGTGGGATTTTCCAAATGACAGCTGGCTATCCAAAGTCATGTTACATTATTTGATACTTGCCATGCCTGGCAAGGTGTAACAAAATATGGCAGAACACAACACGTGCCAGAAATCCAGGAGCTGAAATACACATTTCTGAAAAAAAAAATACTTTGTCCCCCTAAAACCCTTCCAAGTATCAATATATGACCAGCTAGTTACCAGTTAATTTGGAAAGGAACATATACCACTTCCTTCCCTTTCTGTACAATTAGTGGGTGAGAAGGGTCTGTCAGGAGGAGAAGAAAAATGAGAGATTAAAGGTAGGAAAGTCTGTAAGACTTTTTCAAATGGCCTTCTCATTGTTTTGGCATCTGTTTTTGTTATTTTTCCTTTTGCCTTAGACTAGGTAAATTAATAGTGCATGACCTTTTTTTCTGTGAAAAATGTAGGTCCTGAGAGACTATACATTTTATGAATGTGSTTTTATTTCAACAAAGTGTTCATTAACAAAAAAAATAAACAAAAAAAAAAAAACAGGAATATACCTAGATGTTGAAAGATTTCAGATTTCTCATTTGAAGTTACTTCTAATTTTGAAAAGTGTTTCAAATGTCAGAATGTTAAATGTGCTAGAAATCAAAACGATTAATTTTAAATGAAACAAAGCATCCTTTGATTCATAGTATTTTCAAATTTTCTGTCTGAATAAGAATCAAAATAATTTAAACTACTTTCACTCAATATTATTTCCCTTACATGTTTTCTGATATGCCAAGCTAAAAAAAAATCTACTATTTGCACAATATATGCATTAATCTATCTTGCTTTTTGTTGGATGGCTGTCAGGAGAAGCAGGTGGAAGCTCAAACCCAGTCTGTAAATGAAAGAAATTTGATGTAGAGGTTAAACAATACTCTTTGATAGATAACTTAAAAGAACTTTGGAAAGCATATCTTGGAAAAGAGATTTTCTCAAAAAAAAAAAAACTTATTAGAATTATAGATAGCATGGCTTGAAAAAAAAAAAAGCAGAGTATTAAAGCAGAATTAAGATCTTCTTTTTTGATATGTTCAGAAATAAAACAAAATGGAAATATGTTACAAAGCATCATGCATACATATATGTATATACATACACCCCATTTTTAATTTCTGCTATAAAGCTTGTCTATAGCACAAGCACAGGGCAAACTTCCAGACACCTGGGGAACCATGCTTAGCCTTGCTCCCTTTCTCTTGTAATGAGGTCATTATTCACTCGTCACTGCAATAATACCGCTATAATTGCGAGAGAAATAAGACATTAAAGCTTGTATAATCAAGGCAGGAAAAAAAAGCAAAAGGTAATTTTTAATAACTTTTCTTTTTATTCACTGGATGGAGAAGATATTTACAAGTTGAACTATGGTTAAGTCTCCTGCAACTTATGAAAAATGTAAAGGATTCTTAATACTGAAGCTACCTCTTTCCATTCTCTGATAATTGCATATATCTGATCAATTTTCCTCCTGAGGTTTGTGGGTGATCATTCTTGGTGTGTGCAAGGACAGCTACTTGTAGTAAGCCTGATAATTAGAAGTCCATCTACCAGCAGTTTTTTCAGGACAAACTTCCCACTGAAATGGGATCCATGCTGACCTCAGGACATGTCTTCCTTATGCAATATGCTGCAAGAGTGAAATCTCCTTGAGTCTGGCAAATCCAGCAGCAGTTTATGGATGTCAGGCACTGCTATGTACCCTCAAGTAAGTCCTTTTGCTCAAGGACAGAATTGTACACAGCTCTGATACGCTGCTGCTGGATCTCATCTGCTTGACTTAACATCTCTCGTATGAAGAGAGGCTGAGTGAGCTGGGCCTGTTTTCTCTGGAGAAGAGACGGCTCAGAGGGGATATGATTAATATGTACAAGTTCAGGAAGGGAGAATGCAGGGAGGAAGGGGACAAGCTGTTTTCACTGGTGGCCAGCGATAGAACGAGGGGTAATAGCCATAAGCTGAAGCATAAGAAGTTCCGTCTCCAGGTGAGGAGGAACTTTACAGTGAGGGTGACAGAGCAGTGGAACAGGCTGCCCAGGGAGGTTGTGGAGTCTCCTACTCTGGAGGTCTTCAAAACCCGCCTGGATGCCACCCTGTGCCACATGCTCTAGGTGTGCCTGCTTGAGCAGGAAGGTTGGACTAAATGATCTCTAGAGGTCCCTTCCAACCTTAAATATTCTGTGAATCTGTGAATCTGTGACTTCCATGTGGCTATTTATGAAGTACACATAGCAGATGGCATAGGTGCAAGTTTGGGCATCTGCACATTGCTCCATGATCTTTGCACATGCCCCAAGGTAGACCAGTTCTTGCATCTGAGCTTCCTCCAGCTGTGGACTTTGCACCAGTCAGAAAAGAGCAGCCTTTGCTGCAGATACACAGAAATTAATACTGACCCCAAATGCTTCATGTATGCAGCTCACTTCAATCATGTGAGCATAGCGGTCCATCCCAAAACAGTGGTGCTGCATTGATCCTGCTGCCTTGTACATAAGCTGGTGATGTTATGGTGAGTCTCCTTCTGGTTGGCCTGAGTCTTAGTAATGCCAGAGACTATGCCAAAGTCCATTTTGGCAGTATGGACATTCCAGCTGCAGCCTCCAGAGATGTTCCTTGACACTGATTCATTTCCTAGTACAGACATAACCAAGAAATTCAACATGCTACACTTTTGCTGCACTTAAAACAGGCAGTCTAACACATCTAATCTATTAGACACATGTGAAGTGAATTTGTACCTCTGCAGTGGCCATTTGCTCAGGATATCTGAGTATAGGGCAGCTTCATTGGAGGTAGTGCAGCTTCTCCCACAAGTCTGGCAGTTGCCTGAAATTCCTAGACTAGCGGCCAAAAAACCAGCAGGACTCTACATGATGTATAAAGATTTTCTGCCAAATATGGTGGAGTTGGCACCGRTGACTTTGGCTCCATACTGCAATTCTTACTGTGAAGATCACTGATTATTGCTTTAGTAGGCAGTTCTTAAGTGAGGCACCTGATATCTGTTGTTACAAGAGCTGGAGTGCCAAAGGAACAAAAATGGGGAAACTACTTAGAAAACTAATCCTTGAGCCTCACCATTCAACTGGCCTCAGATTTTATTTTCCTTATAAAAAAATCTGTGAGTTGATTCCTCAAGAAACAATACACTCAAAAAATTCTTTGTGGGTTGTTTATTGGGTGAGATTAAAAAAAAATTGCCAAATCATCCAGATCTCTGAGCCCCACGTTTAAGAACTAGGGATGAGTCTTCAAAACTTTTTACTAGCATTTTTGTTATAGCACACCATTCTCCAAAGGAAGACACCACCATGCAGGCTGTTCATAACTCACTGATGCCAGCAAGACTGAAAAATTCTTATTTTCCTGCCTTCATTAAAGTCCATGTCTTTTTAAATATTAGGAGCAAACACCCATTTACAAAAACGTGTTATAGGAGGTCAATTACAACAAGTGTGCATGTAGTTTCTCCTAGTTACATTAGTGTTAAAAGAAGAAGGACCAGGAGAACAATATTCATCAAATGGTAAATTTTGTTCACGTAGAACAAAATGAAAACTGGGTGGTTTGAAACTTGGCAGAATCAGTCAGGATGTAATCAAAGAATGTTTGTCCTTGAATCTGTGTGCTGTGTAAATGTACCTTAGTGAGATATTTTACATACAATTCATGGTAAAGTTACAGGTCACATATTCTTCAGTTAATATAGCTAGAGTTAGAACATCAAGCTTGGAGAAAGGAGTAAAAAGATCTATATTGTAAAAAAAAAAAGGGTCATAACAGTTCATTAAAACTAGAGGTCGGATCTCCTAAGATTATCCCAGATTATGTCTCTTTCTGGGGCAAAGGAGGTCACATTCTAGAGTGAAGTAAAGTTGCAGAATGATGTGACTTTTGGCATATGCAATGATTATTACCTGGCCCTGTTCAAAAGTTTCCTTCCTATTCAAAAGTATTTCTTTAAGGAATATTTCTATTACTAAATGAGGAACAGAAGTTCACAAATGTAGGTTTGTCTTGGGCTTACCAGCAGATTTGGTAGGAACCAAGGTCTTGATATACGTCATCATCATTGTTTTCTTGAATAGCAGCACATGTGACATCTCAATCTATAATAAACCAAGCATGCTAAATGTAAGTGGATAGAGATTGTCATTCAAATGCAAATGAGAAAACACACTGAGAGGCCTGTAATCTGCACTGAAATGACTAGAACAATGAAGAAAAAGTAAGAATAAGGAGAAATAAGACTTCTTCCAGCCACAAACAACTAACGAGGCCATGAATATGTTGTGTAAGACTAAAAGCTACTTTCAGAGAAAGACAGTTTATGTCAAAAAACCCTACTAGGACAAAGAATACATTGCCAAAGATTCTTTTTAGCTATTGTTAAGTATTATAGTGAGTTTTATTCTTGTTTATATACATTCATAAAACCAATGACAAAAATGTTACCTGGACACTGGGACATGATATTTAATGAAACTTAGAAATTACAGAGATTTGAAAAAAAAAATTACATTTCCCTTTCTTCCTCAATTCATGATGTTTCAGCTGTAAGTATAGATGCTTCTCACCTAAAATAATAATGGAATAAAGAAGCTAATTGCTTCCACCTTCATGAAACATATGAAACAACTCACTCTCTGACTGCTATAACTTGGAATGAGGATATTCCATGAGTCTTTACATTGGAAGAAGCTGTTCTGATTTCAGACCACAAACCTCTCGTTAAAATTCTTGGAGCAGAAACAGATTATCTGGCTGATACATTGCAGAAATGGACACTAAGGCAGACTTCTTATCGTTATGATATCATGCATAAGATATCTGAAAAACGAAGTTGTGATTTTCCTGTTGACTATTAGAGATGAAAAGATTGCCTCAAAGAAGCATAACCCTCCCACCCATTCCCCATAACTCTCCCACCTCCCCTTCTGGGGAAGTGGAACCATGTACCTTACAGTGAGTCACAGTAGAAATGGAAAAAGTCTATTTGTGAATTTCTGCTGCCCTGCAGCTTGTGTAGACTTTAAAGCGTGGGCAAAGTAGGTGAGAAGTGTAGCCATCTGGACTGGCAGATTTTTGCACTCACTTTGTACAGGTGCAAATGGTTACAAGGTGTTGGGCAGTGAAGAAGCAGGCATGCTCGGTTCAGAAAGATTCAAGAATTTGTGCAGAAGTTGGTCAAGGCATCCTGCTCACTGGCAGGCCTACAGTGAACACAGCCAGAGCCACTGCTGCACTATCTCCTTCCAGATGTTCTGGTGAATAGGCAGAAGCAATGTAGGGAGATACACAGAAGTCAATGAATCATCAATCTGCTTCTCATGGGCCCACTTTGGCACCAGTGTTTCCATCAGAATGGAAACTTCTCTGATTAGCTAGTAGTTGTTTTTACTGTCCTCTTCTCAGGTGCTTTAACTGACCACAGGGAATATATCTAAGAGCACACTGACACTAGGCAGACCAGTGAGCTCTTCTCTGATTAAGTAGCATGTGGCAAAACCCAGGGCAAGTCAAATCAGTTTGATATTCTCCAGTGAGTTAGGTGGTTGTATTCAACATTCCGGTGGAGTCAAGAATTCAACACGGCCTGCTAGATCATGTCAAAACTACCTGTCTCCTTGTTTTCCCTTGGTGCTTTTTCCTGACAATAAAGCCTGGCATGAACTCTTTGTTCTTTGTGATCAAAAGTCACCTACGCACACAGGTGCCTACAACATTTGCACAGAAATTTGGAACCTGCACAGATGCTCCATAACCCCACCAATGCTCAGCAGTGCTCCTTTTCCATTTGCTTCTCATTCAACTTTTGCACCTGCTCAAGAAGGGCCTTGAACCCACGAGCAACATAAACACATATGTGACTCTCTTGCACCTCTTCTCCAATGGCCTTTCTAAATTACATATTTCCAGTGAGGGTTACCTGCAGTTTTTAATCCAGAAGGACCTATATGTCCATATCTACACTAGTTACTTCAGGAGCACAAGGGCACAGGCACGGACAAAAGCCCTGGATTAGAGCTCGATTCCTGTGAATTTATTAGAGCTGTCCCTGGCACATGTTTTGCTCAGGCCAACTAGCCTTCTCCCAAATTCCTGAACACAGTCAGGAAGTTAGCAGAAGCCAAGAAACATTCCCAACAGACAGTTTGCGTTTGACCATCCTGTTTAATGTGTGGACACGGTGAGGTGGTGCCAGCTGGCCTGCAGGCCAAAGAACCGGACCTAGCACTGTTAAATTTACAAGCTGAGATGTAAGCTCGGAGCTCACCTACAAGACAGGATTCCAGTGAAAATATCGCACATCAAAACCTTTCTTTAAACAGGGACAGAGGGGAAGAACTCTTCTGCTCATATTCAATTGCACAACGCCAAAAGCTCACTTTCAGAGTAATGGAAATCTGGGCAAACTCCCTGTTTACCAAGCTTTCAGCTAACTTAGGCAATCACTTCTCTGCATTGTTTTTCTTCCCCAGCAAGTTAAAATATCAAAGTGTAGGTAGAGTTTGAGAGCCACTAACTGGATGTCAGCACCTCCTCACATGCTCACATTTCCGCGCTGAGGCCTTAAGGAAAGTCAATACAAAGATCCTCGGATGGCTGGACTCCGGGCCTTATCCATATGTGGTTGTTGGGGCCATGCTCACCCGTGATCATGAGCGAGTCTTATGTTTTGTATGCAAAGTAGTACAAATTAAACCATCCCCACTGTAGAAATGCCCAACACATGAATTTTTAAAGTAACTTTTTAGGGTAGGTGGAAGATGAGTGTTAATGCCTTCAGATCTTTACACAGTGGTGCTCCATGCAGAAATCTTTATTTACAAAGCAAAAAGAGAGCACTTCAGATTTTTTTTACTAAAAAGCAAAACAAAACAAAAAAAAAGAGCACAGATTTCACAGATTTATTTCCAAGAAGAAAGGATTTCTGTTACTAATTTCAGAATTTCAGAAACATCCACATATTCAGGATTTGACAAAGGCAGCTTTGAATACTGCATACAGGTGCCCCTATGGCTCTGTACCTATCTTCCCTCAGAAGGGTTCTTTAGCACTTTCCAAAATCTTAGAGGTTTTCCAAAGCCTTAGGGGTCAGGTTCCTCTAAGTGAGTTAAGTGTAGCAGGATAGTGCTTCTATGAACCTTAACCCAGCACTTCTCTGATGTTCTGCAAATACTGACTATAAGCTTTTGGACATTTGGATATTTTGCAGCTCAATGCATTTTCTAAAAAAATGGGTCCTAGTCTTTTCTCATTTATGTGAGTATAAATCCTGGGGAATTCTATGGAAGCCATTAAAACAAAAACATACATAAACAAAGGTAAGATTAGGCCCTGCATTTGTTGGTTACAGTTCTTTCATCTGATAAATGATTCTGGGGTCTTATTTTGGAAGTACCTAACTTGAAACAGCTTTTCAAACTGGACTGCTTAATACTGTCTAAAGACTGGTCTTCTTCAGGGCACTCAAAGTTCCCAATGTTGCAAGTCACTCTTTAAAATTTTGGCCATAATTTTCAAGGGGTGTGTCCGTGTCTCAAACAGATGCAAAAGCAATGACCATTCAAAGAGCTTGGTGTTAAGATTCATCAATCAAAAAGAAGCACTTTGATTCCCTGACATGATTCAAACATACCTGATATCTGATACCAGACCAAGATCATGCAGATCTAATAAACTCTTGGCTCCTGCAAATTTCTTTTAAAAAGTATAAAAGAGGATCAGTTATAGAGAAGTTGATTAATATGCACTCTGCTCAAACAGCCTTGAACATCTGTGTATTAAATTCATTTATTAAATTATACCAATCTGTATTTTAATGAGTAAAAGATACTTATTCTGCCATCCATCAAAATAAACTCAGGAAATACTTAACATTATAATCATTTTTCTTGTTTGAACACGAGTTATGAAATATGAATCCCACACTAAGAATGCTGTACTTGCCATTATGATCAAATATGTTTTTACAGGTGCACCAAATATTCTGTTTTCATTTCATTCTCAAACTGTTGAAAATATAAACCATGTTTTATATTTCTTAGGTAGGTAATAYTGCCTTTTTCCCCCCACATGGCACCCATTATTAGTGAGTTATTACCATGTCTTTTTTTAAACACACGCTACATATCCTAAAGTTGCTTAGTAATGAAAACAYAGATTTATGTAACATCTAGTATCAAATAACCTTTAGGGCACACTTTGGTATTGAAAGGTTTGGGGCACTAATAACTTTCAAGTGCATGTTAATATTGCCAGATAAGGTGTATACAATCTGTTGGGTCAAGTTCAGCCTTTTACCACTTCACTTTTTTTTGCCTGAGAAGGGCTAACATCTATGTACAACAGCATTTAATATACGCATGCATTGAATTTTTGTTTCTTATTGTTCTTATATCTGTGATTTTTATTTCCATTTTCCTTGCCTCCTTTTATTTAAAAAAAAAAAAAAAAAAAAAAAAAAAAAAAGGGAAAAATCCTGGCAAACAGACAATAAACTCAGCTGGGATAGCAGGTGAGCTAAGCTATAGGCTTCTTCCTAGTATCAGTTTGACACCATATCAAACGTTAAGTGCATTCATTTCAAAATGCCTTCCTTCAATTTGTACAGAGTAAATAGCTGGTTAAAGACCGAGCTTAGTGCTTGAAACCAGATTCACAAAGAAAATATTTGGGAGAGTGCAATGAAGAAAAGCAAGATATGACTGCAAGATGCAGAGATTCTCAGCTGGTTTTGGATCCACATGCCTCTGGCAACTTCAGTGGAGCTGCAGGTCCAACACTGAGATTTGCCACCTGGATCCTAATACACACATTAGATTCACTGTATTAGCAAGTGAGCCTACATTGCTGGTTTCAGTAAAGAAATGGGAATTTTTCTGCTGATTTCAATGGGATTTTATGTTTGAAACATTAAAAGTACACCAGCGGAAGAGCCAGCACACTCTAAAAAGGGAGTCACATTCTGGAAAGCAAGAATGACAACACAATCCCCTTTTTTTTTTTTTTTTTTTTTTTAAACAATTAGGGTAGCAAAACACTTAACATTTTATTGGCAAAGGGGAAAACCATGAGACATAGCCATTTCATACCACAAGTACCATCATACCAAAATCACAGCTGAGCAGCTGAGGCAATGTTAACCCTTTTCTTGGGTATATGGAAAACAGATGATATTAGGAAAGTGTAAAGAAGATATAGTAAAACTTGCAAAAAATCCTATGATGAAAAAGAGAGAGCAGTGGCTGATGATTATGCCCAAAAATGGTCACTTGCAATGGCAGAAGTTAACACTTTAGCTTAAGGAGGGAAGTTAGATTTTTTTTTTTTAAGAAGCCTTTATTATTGTCACTGCCCTTAAGGATTTTTGTCACTATTTTTCTACTTAATTCATATAATATGTAATACTCAAAGTATTCTGTTATTGAGAAACCCATCCTTTTTTTTCTACCCTATACCTCTGTTGATCTAAAAAGTCAAGAAAAGCCAATGCAATCCTGTGGTCTGAACTCTTAAAGTATACAGGCCAAAGGGCTTGAACAATGACTGGTATATTRTTCTAGTATAATTTGTTTAACTTTTGTTTGCCCTCAACATATCATTCTTAGAAAGATGTTCAGTCTTGCTTGAAAGACTCATGGTGATGCAAAGAATCTATCACACTCTAATCCAAGTTATCCCATATTTTAGTTATCTGCATTTCATAGTTACCACCTTGTTTTTAGACACAACTAATCTATCGTTGTATTTCAGATGCTAGGCTCTCTTATGATCTTACTTTTGTTCTGTGGATGGGTTGGAAATATTTGAAATGTCAGATTTATTGATCATTTGGAATGATGAACACAGATTCAAGTGTAAATGGAAACTGTTCATGGAATCTTCTTTCCATTTGACTATCTCTAATTGATACATGCAAAGGAAATATTCTAATAGGAATCCAATCCTGTAATGATCTCCTGTGGAACAATCCCTGCAATCCCATGATCCCTACTGATTTTAGGAGAAATCATTATCTATATATAAATCAATCATTACAAACAGAATGAACAGAATTTTAACATCTGAGATATAAACACTTAAAAAATGCATATATAGAAAAACAAATCTCTATTAAATAGTAACCCCCAGAGTGACCCAAAATGGCATTCAGCTAAATTCTGAACAAAGTTATGATGTCAGAAATCCTGAAGATACTTTAAATGAATTGTTCAAGTTAGAGACTTTTTTGATAGCATCCTTCATGGCAGGTTTCTGAATGTTCATCTCCAGTTTACTTTTTTTTTCATGGACTGCTATATATATATGAACGCAGCAATTGTTTTAAAACAAGCAGAAACCTCACATGCCTCTATAAACTTGTTTGATTAATCTGATGATTTATTTTCCTCAGTCCGCACCCTGACTCATAAAGCAACCAGAATAAATGCCATATTTTAGGATAAACCAGTAGAAAAATTGAGCTCAGGCTGTTACTTACCTAGTCAAAATCTGGAATTTAAATTTTTCTGCCTGTTACTGAAGGGATTGTTTAACATTCTGCCATCATAAGGAAACTCAAGTGGGGAAAAGTTGTACTTTGGAGTGTTGACGGCTTTATTATTCATGTGAAAAATTGACAAAGTTATTTTTTTCTTTTGCTCAGGAGGGAGGAAGATAGCTGCAAAGGTTTTTCATAGGAAGAATGTCAATTTACTTGTTTTTTCACACAATAAAACCAGAGGAGAAAATAGCATTGTGTGTTTATCAGTGTTCCACAGAAGGAGGAATTTTAGCAAGCCAGTTCAGAGCCAAAAAAGCTCAGTTTTTCTCCACTCAAAAGGTGCAGTTAACAGTCTTCAGAATCAGAAATATGACTGTTTGTAAATTGAATAGTGTGCATCATTAATGATATTCATTTACTTGTCTCAATACATTCAAAGTCTTTCTTCTCCCTCCCACTTTTTTTTTCCTCCATCCCTGTGGGTYTATCATGGGCATCTCAGAGACATCATCCATTTTAGTATCCGTATTTCATGAAGTAATTCTAAGTTTTGAGTATACTGAAAGYACAAACTGAGATTTTAAGTGAACCGCCTACCTCCAAATTATTTCATACATATGATTTTGTGTTTGTTCTTTTTTTTTCTATTTTTCCTTTTAACTTCTCTTTCTTTTATGTTCGGTCCTACTAATTTCTTCATGAAAGACAATTTAACTTCCTTATTCCCCAACATACACTTTGCCAACTTTCCATTATTTTTGTACCTTTTTAAAGTGTTATMTCAGTCCTTTATCAAGCAATATTTTACTAAAATTTTCTAAACATTAACCCCCGCCACGAATACAACCAATAAATGCAAGGGTAGTTTGGAAAGGAGAATTGTGCTAAAATAAATTCAACATAAGCCAGAGATATTCAGTTCAGATTGACGAAGATAACTAACAGTAGTAATATTTCAAAGACTTTGGTATGATGAAGGAGTGGAAATTTAATGCAAATTACAAAACTATGCATGTACCAAAGGAATTTTATTTTTCCTTTTATGTCATGGAGTTTTCCAGGTCTTAGCAACCTTAGTCTTGGAATTTATGGAAAAATTGGAGGCAGTTCATAGGAATGTAAGTAAATTGTTCATTTTATTTAACGTAGATGATTTAAAATGATTGTGTGAACGTCAAAAGGTATGGAGCTTAGAGAGAAGGCATATTAACATCACATAAATATTTGAAAGTCTTAGGCCCTGGAGTTGCAACAGAATTATTTAGGAATATATAAATAGTTAGAGTGGGGAAGGAGGATGGCAGTAAGAAGCAGAAATTCAGGGAAAATTGAGACTTTATTTAAACATGGAATAATTTCTAAGAGAAAATATAGGAAGATTCAAGAGTCAGAACGTTTAAATTGAGAAGTCAAATATAGCATTTTTTTTCAGAAAAGTCAAATATAGTCTTTTTGTTTTCCAGAAAACTATTTCACTGTGAAAGAGAATATACTAGATCATTGTTACACAACCACCCTGACTGGCCGATAAATCATGTATCTTTTTTCAGCAATATTGGAAGGTACATATGCCYTATCATATATTCATTTATTTCACAATAAGTTAAATATATCCATGTAGGTCCATATATCCATGTTTATCCATATAAGGCCCAGACAATTCCAGAAATCTGAAAGGGTGTTGCATATCTGAATCATTTAAATCATACATTTGTTACCACATACTTGCATCCTGCAGTCATGTTGGTCTTGGAACCTGCAGAGTCCCTGCATGTACAGCACCCAACATAAATGTATRTGAAAGCCTCTGGTAGATACTCATTGGCAATGCTACATGGTATTTGGGAGTGGACTACTTCTACTACGAATAATCATAGACTATTCCTGATTGCCTTTTTTTTCCCAAAAAAGTAACTTGAGAGTATACATGTTTTGGTGGCAGCCTCATCTATTTCCTCGCTGCCATTTTTTTCAAGAAAAAAAAAACTTATTTTATTTTCTCTAGTGAGAGAAACATTGCTACTGTTGGAGTAGATAATATGAACATTTCCACATTTATTTAGGTTTGTTATGTCTATCATAAKTTAATACATATATCTCACAGGCCTTATACTGTAATATGTATCGGGTAATGAAGTCATTATCCCTTATTTYCTGTGTGCTGTCTTTTTTATTCACTACACAGAGAAAAACAATTCCAAAACAGTAGACAGACATAGCAAAGATAATGCAACTGCAGAGAAGACATCTGTAATTGATAGATATTATTTACCAATTTGCCCTAACATTTTTTAAGGGAAATATCAACAGAAATTTTGTCTTAGGGATCACTGAAAATAGTCCCTTAAGACAAAAGGGTAAGAGATTGTTTATAAGAGTTGGTTCTCAGCGGAGGTTTTGGGAAGGAAATAAGCATTCTTCACCAGTTGCACAGTATATTGCCTTAGGCAGAGTACATTGATACTAAAACAGTTTGTCTTATTATTCATTTCAGCTCACTTCTGCAGTTGGTTTTAGTGTTGACATGAAAATAAATGAATAACAGAGTATCTAAACAAATGTTTTGTCTAATGGAGAACTTACAGATGACATGCCAGTTACATAAAATGTCRGATTCCCTTCTGTCGCTGTGTTTTGCATCAAAACAGAGTATGTGATTTATGAGGAAAACAAATACAACTCAAAGAGCATGGAAGGACTTTCCTTAAATTCCACAGAACTTCAAAATAGATTTTTTGTGAAGAAATAACAGTTATTGATATATAAAAAAAAACCTCATAAGGCACATGGAGATATTAATTAACTTACACTACTCTTAAAAGAAAGAGCTAATGGAAGCTCAATGAAGTGGAGCATGGCAAAACAAGAAATTTCAGAAGAAAATACTTAGTGTAGTACTCTAGTATCTAGGAGTAGATGATTTGAATATTCAGATGTTGATTGGGAGTATAATCCAKTAATATTCTGAACACCAGAGTATGATATCCCGAAACATTAAAGATATGTGGCATTGTCACCTGAGAGTCAGCTCTAAAGAATGTTTAAAAAGAAAATTTTGCTCTGAATTCTTCAATAGTCTATAGAGAGATGTGGGGGAGAGAGGATTTGTAAAGGATTAACCTTATATATATAACCTTCTAACCTTGGATTTTCAGTAGATTTGAAATCAAATGGTAAAAAATCCCTTACTGATGTTCTTCCCAAGTCTGTATTGCCCACCAATTCCCAGCTCTTCCCACCGGCCAATATGAACCTCACAGACATTCCCAGCATCCTACGCCACTGTGCCAGCTCATGGTGCAACATGTCTACTTATCCATAAATCAATGCTTCAGAATGTGTTTCTAATTCCACATTTTCCAAGGACTGAGGCATGCCTAGACACATGATTTGACTTTGCTGAGCATTGAATTAATTACATAAAATTTCACAGAGCTTGGTGCCTATAGCTAGATGACCTGAATTCCCGCTGTAAGACCGAAAAGGAAATCTTTTTGTTTGACAAAACCGTGACACCTACAGATTTGTTCAATTTATGCCACTCAGGACAAAGCATACATTTCATTCTCATCTGTTCCCCTCAGCTGTACAATGGAAAGCTGACAAATGGAGGGCTGGATTGGAAACATTTGATGACTTCCACAAATCCATGAAAATGTTGTGGAACAAGTTAGAAAATGAAGTCAAGTGTCTGGATGCTGAGAACTTCTCTTGGCACAAGGCAAAGATTTTTGAGCAACACATATGTTGGAGCACATAGCTTCAAATATGACTCAGTTTTAAGCATCTGATGACAGGGCCCTGAATACACTGAGGCCTGAATGCACCTTAATGGCCCTGACTGGCCTCATCTGGGGCCTCCACCTACACCCTCTGCCCATGAGCCTAGGAGCCCTAATTCAGTTCAGCACAAAACCTTCAGTCCATCCCCAAGCTACACTGTAGATGTATCTGTCTTCAACTACAGCAGGATCACATCCATTGGCCCAATTAAGCTAAACTCTGACCTGCAGACTTACTTTCAGATGAATCTGCCTTGTCATTGCAGAACTTCCTAGAGAGCTCTRGATTGTGCCTGGCCCTTGCTACCATGACCAGACCTGACTGTGACCTTGATTTGCTGACTTGCACCCCTGGCTTGAACTCTGACCAGCCCCATCACCATGGTCCTAACTGGTGAATTGGTTGACCCTGGCTGCCAGCCCATGGCATTCATAATTACACCGAAGGCCAGTTTCAAATWTCTTCAGTCGCAAAAAGTAATCTCTCACTCCCAGATGTAAGCAGTACCATATTAGTCAGAACACTCTCCAGTGACTTGAATAGAATTTGAATACCTTCATTCTATGTTTGTTTATTTTAAGATAGATGCTATTCAAAAATCAGAGCTGAATTTATAATTGATTTATAAGTAAAATAGTAAATTAGTAAACTAAACAACTAGAGAAACATGAGTGAAGAAAATGTGTTATGCTAACTCTTCATAGTACTTTTGTAACTATACATTTTATTTAGATTCAAAGACATACTTGATACAACACTTAGTGTAATATATAGTATAACATAAATGTACTGCTGGATCCCTCCTCACCCTCGTCTTTGAGCCATGTTGCAGTGGCTCACAATAAAAAGAAAGTTCAGTTAATATGGGTATGATTTATAAACTAATGTGTTTCCAGCTGTTTTAAAATTTGACCAAATAATAGAAAAGTTKTATCAAACTAAGACATAACTTAAATGATTAGGGTAATGAATTACTGGCAGTTATACCGAGCAGTGAGCTTAAGAAACACAAAATAAAATAAAAATCAAAACCGAAAAAAAAAACATAATTAGTAAGAACATAATATGTATTTGTTTAGTTGGGAAATTGAGGTATATGTTACTATAATCATTCCACAGTAACTCTACATATCAACTTCTTGTTCTTGAAACATGGTGATTTTATTCTCAAGAAATTTCTAAGTAGAATAATTTATTCTAGAATTATACTCATCAAAGTTCTTAATTTATTAATGAGCAACTACAAAAGAACAACTCATAACAAACAACTATGCTGAGCATGCAAAGGCAAGACCTTAGAATACGAGTTTTGTCTTTATAGGAAGAAATCCATGGTTATGCAGTCTTCTCATTAAAAAACGTGTATTTGAAATTGCTTATGTTTTTTAAATTACTAATATTTAATCATGAGATTTTATTTTGATTGAACTATTTATGAGATCATTGATGGTCCCATAAATTCTAAAATTCTGCTTTAAAAAAGAATAAAAATTTGGATGGAAGAAGGCAGATTTACATATTTCAAGTTTCATCTTGATATTGAAATTATTACTTGATAATTCTACATGAATAGAATAAATATACCATTAAGCTACTTCGAGCAACTGATTTACTGAGAGATATGATATGGACAAAAAGCTCTCTCTTTTTTTACTTTATACTATTTTCCTTTTTCTTTAAATTCTGCTTTGAATTCATGTAGTTCCAATATTCTTAAATCGCATATCAAGTAAACATTCAAGAAATTCATAAGAAACATGTTATGGATAATTGCTTAATTTAAATCCTGGGACAGTCTTCCTTCCTTCCTTCCTTCCTT
>NW_020455632.1:3126937-3173486 GCF_003342845.1 Nothoprocta perdicaria
CTGAGCCGTCTCTTCTCCAGAGAAAACAGGCCCAGCTCACTCAGCCTCTCCTCATACGAGAGATGTTCCATTCCCTTAATCATCCTGGTTGCCCTTCTCTGGACCCGTATGAGGATATTATGGGAGATGGTGTCAAAAGCCTTGCTGTAGTCAAGGTAGACAACATCCACAGGTCTCCCCTCGTCCAGCCAGCCTGTCACCCCATCATAGAAGGCTATGAGGTTCATCAGACATGACTTCCCCTTGGTGAATCCATGCTGACTGCTCCTCAGCAGCTTCTTCTCCTCYATATGCCTGGAGATTCTCTCTAGGATGAACCGCTCCATCACCTTTCCAGGGACAGAGGTGAGRCTGACCGGCCTGTAATAGTCCTTAAGTTATTGATACAAATTCAGTCTGGATTAAGCTGTATATATACTGCTGCTACATCAGATAAAAGTCCAAGTTCACTGAAGTGAATATGATAAGACCATGTAAACCAAGATAACTTCAACAAAATCCCAGTCTTTAACAGGAGATAAGTAAACGACCATGAAAGACAGAGAGCATTAAATAATAGTGGGATGATTATGGTCAGAAATTTCTCAGTGATCATACATAATGGATCTGTAGACCAGTATGTGACTGAAAAAATAATGTGTATTTGAAGTTATCAAAAGACCAAAAATGAGCAAAATTCTCTGATTGCAGATKATAAATCTTCTACATGATCATCCCATCATTGCTGGATGATATCATCCTGGAAAGGATGATATCAGCTSTCAATTCCTATGCAAAGTAATGTCAGATTTTCTTCCTTTGATATTTGCAACTTCTAACTGTAAAATATAAGAAACTTCTAACAGAGAAGAAGTGTCATTTAAACACGATATACTGAATGAGATGAAAGAACGCTTGAACTAGTAGTCACATTTCTGTTAAGCTTCTGAAAAAGCAATATCATTTAGAACATTAACCGCTCTTTACGGAAATGAATGTTGATCTGTTATGGATTTGCAAAACTCTAAGGATGGGCTTTTTCAACACTGCCTAAAAGGCTGAGCAGTTAATGAAACAAATGGGAATTCCATTTCTCCATAAGTGGATTTCATTTCAAAGCACATTACTCTAAATGCACTTGAAAATGACAGATAATGGAAATCTTTCCATGTTCTCCTTTAGGACATTGAAAAGAGTGTCATTCCATGTTCTTCACTTCTCTATATCTATTTCATCCTTCCTCTCCAAAAGTGTGAATAAGCACACTTTTTCAGAATAACCTCATTTTTTTTCCTAGCATTCTGTATTTCTCCCATATTTTTAACTCTATTGCTTACTGTATTTATTAGCAGATTAACATATATTTTTACCAAACATGCATGTATAAAAATAATGTGAAAAGAACATGTTTAAGTCCCAGATCCAAAAGTAAGAGCATGCAAGAAATCAACTTGGCTGTGTAACTGTAATTCCTGTATCTTGCAAAAAGAAACATATATATATATTCATACAATCTTTAATTATATGATCACAAACTATTTTTTCCATAGCACCCCGACCTCCTTCAGTGCCCAGATTAGATGGTGTTTACTTAATGAACAGCTGTTCAATATTTAGTTCATTGTTCAATGCATGGTCCCATTGTTCAGAGCATGGTCTTGTGCCATCTTTGTTGCACACTTGTCAAATCCTTCCGTAAAGACATTCAACTTCTCCATGAGTATTCWTTTGTGATGCTCATCAGTATAGTTTTGAAAGCTTTACAAATATTAATTATGTCTACAATGCCCTTGTGAGATGATGGTTTTTATGACCATCCTAAAGTATGGAAGTGAAGCACAGAGATTARGGTTAACAGTATCCATGATTTTTGAGCATTCACTTTGAAACATCTTGGGTTTGATTTACAGCTTCCATTGAACTAAGTTTCAGCTGGGAGTCTTCAGCACTTCAAATTCATTTCAATAGTCTCAGGCCGGGCACCAAGCAAATGAGGCACATTCTATTAGCATCACTCTGTGAAAAGTTTGTTTTAAGATGCTTTCCCAGAATGACATATCTGAGGCTGAGATGGGAGAGAATTCAGTTGTCTAGATGAGCATTCACGCTTTCATTATGAGGCTGTCCCATTCTCACTGAAATCTGGCTTCAGGTTTATATTCCTTCCCACTTTTACAAGACACTTTCCTGTAATACAAATACTAGGGAGATAATGTCTATCCTCTGAGAAGGACAGAGATATCCAGTAAAAGATGAGGATATGTGCTATATGGATACAAACTTAAAACGGTGCCATGATGCAAATCTTAAAAATGAAATTTCTTTCTTTTTTTTTTTTTTTTCAATCTTAATAGTGTCTCACTTCCCACTTACAGTTTCCTTGTTATTCCTAGTCTTAAAGTCTGCCCAGTGGAACAGGCTGCCCAGGGGGGTTGTGGAGTCTCCTACTCTGGAGGTCTTCAAAACCCGCCTGGATGCCACCCTGTGCCACATGCTGTAGGTGTGCCTGCTTGAGCAGGAAGGTTGGACTAGATGATCTCTAGAGGTCCCTTCCAACCTTAAATATTCTGTGAATCTGTGAATCTGTAATCACAATTTTGTCTGCGACTTTCTGTTTCCTTCAGCTCTTCCTTTCACTCCTTGTTTCCCTGGATTATCTTTTCAGGCTACTCCTTACTCAAAGTCTGTTCCCTGCCCTCATTTTTATGACCAAGGAAGCCAGAAACTCTGTTCTTTGTGAGCTAAAGCACCCTCTGTCATTTGCTGAGGGATAGTGTCTGAGGGGACAGGGAGATGTAGGAACATTCAGTTCCCTGAGTATGCTTTGGAGGTTTTATCCATAAAATTCAGAGGTTTTTAAACAGTATCTGTACCAAAGTAAAAATAAATAAACAAACAAAAAAAAAACAAATAAATAAATTAATCACTTTTCTGCCTTTATGTTTGGGAAGAYCAGTATTTTTCAAGGAAAGAATTCGAGGACTTGAGTAACATGGGTAAAAATACATATTTTTTCCTTGCATCATTCCTAGAAATGGCTGAACTATTTTGGCTGGAGTTTTCCACAAAAGTACAACCTGAGACAGATACTTGGCATGGAAAACTTCAGTCCAAACAGTTACAGTTTGGCACTCTTCTAAGCAGATGAAATCAAGGTTTCATAATAGGAAGCATTAAGTAATTTTAATAATTGACAGTTCTATCACCTGTAAACATACCTTAATGTATATATGTATAAAATATAAAAATAGCCCTATTAAAAAGTACCCTAATTAAATGAAATTGAAAAGAAAAAATACCCACAAACATTAAAAAATACATAATCCTGACCCTGAGAAATAAACATCTGAAGATAGCAACTATCTTGAGCTTTCTTTACCTCAGTTCAAAAAATGCAATAACAGAAAACATAGTTWAAATTTTCTTCAGTTGGAAATAAAAAACCCCTAAACATTATGATAGAATCCTTGAGCTTCCCCAGTCTTCCTTGCTTCCCTATATTAAAGTATGGTTATAGTCCAGATTTGGCCTATGACATTCCTCTGGCTGCTTTAATGTAACATAATGAATCTCCAGATAATCTTTTTTTTTTTTTTTTTTGTCCTTTTCTCTCTCTGTATTACAATCTGGTGAAGTCTTCTTATTTTATTTCTAWATCTCAGATTGCCATGCTAATGGTACTCAAAATACTGAAGAATATCTGATGCCACTGGATTGCAGTCTTGCGAGCCAAAACTTATCTCAAAACTTTAAAATGTCTTTTGATGATTTTTTATCAATTCCATTACGAAACACTGTCCTGGAATGAAATATGGTAGTTGTATTCAGAGAAAATCACAGTCTCTCTGGAGTGGCTAAGGAAGTTAAAAATCACATTTATTCAATAGTTCCTACTTTTTAAAGACAAAGAAGGTTTTATGAGTGCCTAATCTGAACTACAAGTGTTCAACAGTAATTCTTGCATTACTTACATAATTTTTTATTTACAACAGAACATAATTCAGGATCATATTCACACTTAATTTAAGGTCTTCGACTGATGGTAGATATGCTGTTTCCTTGGAAAGAGGGCTGCAGTCATGGAAAACAGGCAATCAAGCATGAGTCTTAGACTGGAAGAAATCCCCCAGCCTCTAGGGGGGATTCTGTTGTACAGACTGCAGTGAAGAACTGGGTTGGATAAAATCGATCACAGGATAACGGGAGAGTTCAGAAATCGAATCAACTAGCAGAAAATCCCAAGGATGAAGGAAGAACTAGGAAGAACTACATTAAAAGGTTATATAGATATATGCAATGCAATAAAAGCTGTAAATATTGCTTCCATTGTTTACCATAATCCTAGGCAGTGCATTCACATGGCCTTGCTGGGTTAAATAAAATGCAGGAAGAAACTGACTGAAGGATACATTTTAATAGCCCTCTGTCAGAGAGAGTTAACACACTTGCACCTCTAACAACAGCATTTTTATTAAATCTTTATTATGTTGTATTAAAAAAAGTCCCCTTAGCCCTCAGGTAGTTGGTTGATGTTGAGTTTTCAAATGAAATATTTATGAAGTTCTTTGTTTAGAAGTTTAATTGTATCTTTAAATGACTTTCATATGTTTATATTCTTTACCCTCCAATATAAATGCCATATGATGCTCTATCATACTATCCGGACTAGTCATTACACATTTCACCATCACAACTGTTACATAACAATAAGCAGCTAAAAAGGACAAAAGGATAACTAAGTCAAACCAGATCCTATACATACTTATTTTGTTGGTAACACAGATCATATCTCCAGCAAAATGTGCTTCTAATCATGTTACATAGCATAGCACTGTAATACTTTCCATATTTAAACTCTCAGTCAATGTGTAATACTATAAAAGATGCTAAAACGCATTCTGCAATGACCTTTCTATTTCTTGCCATGTGGGGAGGAAGAGAAGACTCTCATGGATAAAGAAAGATAAAGAGCAAGAAGACCTACGTTCTATTCCTTAAATGAAATTCAAACACATTTCCTTTTTGAGAGTTGTAGAGATACACTATTTTACAGATATAACATTTAAAGGAAAAGAGTAATTTTCAAGATTCATTTTCTTTCCAGGTAAAGGATGGCAATTTTGAAATTGCCTCCCTTATTTAGATGGAAAAGGTTCATTTCAAAAGTGAATGCGAGTTATAGATTTCTGTCACTTCATGTGAAAAACGATGCTACACTAGCCTTGAATGAACAATCTTCTACAAGGCCCTTCAGGCTTTGTAGGCCCTACAAGACCCTTTTCTCCTATAGAGAAAAATCTGGACTTCTCCTCCAGCTAGTCTCTATAGCTAGTTTTCAAGGTGTTTAATCCAGCTAGATGACACAATGGCAGATCCCAAATACATTTGTCCATAGTTTCACACATGAGCAGAAGCTCCCATCTGCCAAGCTCCCCTCTTCTGACTCACATCTAATAATACCATGAATTTTATTGTGCAAAGTGACATCCTTTTACATGCGCTGTGCAGACTGGCAAGTATTCAGAGACAGAGAATAGAAAGAGGAAAACATATGAGGCAAACTTGAAAGAGTAATAGATATAATAAATACAGCAGGTAAAAAAGGTGAGATAAAAAAGGTGTCACCAGAGAAGATGATGAAGGATATGATATCTGTGACATATTAAATATATATACAATTACATTAACTATATAGAGAGACACCACATAGCCATTATGCCACAACAGATCATGATACCGGTTGAATATGCTCTGCAAATTTCTTATTTGTTCTTCAAGCACCTACATCAAAACACTTCAAAGGGAGTATTCAGTTCACAATTCCGGAAAACTAATACTTTCCTAATAAACTAACTAATAAAACTAATAGAGCTAGCTTAAAAATCTAACATATTCAAAAGGAGATTGTGAAACCATGATTGTGAACCATGCCAGTTATCTTTCTAGAATRGCAAATATTCTTTTACTAAATTTGCTCTGCTCATGGCAATATTTGTATTGCAACAAATGGCATTAAAAGCTGTCTTTCACTTACAAAGAAGTCCCCCTACTCTATTATACTACCAGCCAACAATATCTGAGAAAAAGTCTTAATCAAAATTTTAGGTAGAAAACCCTATTTTGCTATATAATCCAGTAGAATATTGTCTTATGTGAAAGGCAGAAAAGTTGTGGAAAGTATCTGAGAGGACCATTAGTTTCAGAAACATAAAAATCAAGGAATATTAATTCTTTTTTAAAAATGTCTGCTTGGCTACTCTAYCACAAACTCCACCTGCAAGAACTCACAATTTGGTAAAGCCTGTATAAAATTGCTCCAGCAACAAACACTTAACTCTGTGGCATTTCCTTACTACCTTTTCCCTGCATGTTAATTGTATTGGCTGACTTTTAATGGAACCATTTTTCATCAAAGTAGCTGTTTTGGAAAGCCAAACATTTTGCAAGACCTGATCAATAATGTTATCCTTTTATGTCATACCAGGAAATTAACTGAAGGTTTAATAATAGAAGATTGTAACAACATCTTTTTTTCTACAAAAATCTGTCATTTAATTTGATAAAAGAACTTCATCATTTTCAGTAACTATTCAGTTAAATGCATCACATTTAAAACAGTGCTTCTGCCCCCCACCATTTTCTTCTCATACTAAGGCTGGATTTTATTCTATTTTCATTGATATAATTCTATTTATTTCACAGTCATTACTTATTAACACCAGTAGGAAGAGAAGCAGATCCATTAAATCAGTTTCCTCTTTTACTTGCTGCAACCTGATGCTCTTTGGTTTGTCATGGAATGGTTGCATGGTGAGAGAGACATTTTTTGTGTGTTTTTAATAATRTGTTCTCTTCAGAGAGAATCAGTATTCACCCTTCCAAGTTTSGCTGGCTTCACTTGAAAAAATTTTATTTCTGGTTAAAGAAGATTGGAGATGGTGAAGAACACCCTTATTAGCTCATTGCTRCCACTGGAAACATGTGACTGAACGGGTCAGCTGCTTCTGTCACAGGGAATTATATCCTGTAGTGCTTTTGCAAAGTGAACAAGTTTTATCCTAAAACTAAGTGGGATCCTTTACATCTACTAGGAGGTCATCCAAGAATGTGATGCTTAAAACCCTTTCAATTCTCYGTGTCAGATTCCATGACTGTTTCATCTCCATTTGTTCTCGTGCCAACACTGTCCAATACTTTAGATAGTTTTGTTCCTTGTCTGCATTCATCCCTTTCTCGTACACCATTCGGCAGCCAACATGTATGCTGCCTCTGTTTCCTGTACTGCATAACCTTTGTACGTCCAGCTCATTTGATAAGAACTTCACTTATCGTCCTGGTCTTTTCTGCTTTCTTGAAAGTGCTTACCAGAACAGTACACGCTATTCTAGATAAGGTCATATCAGAGTGCTGTATCAGGACAAATAGCCTATCTTTATGGATGAACTGTTTTGGAAGTATTTCAGTTAAAACTTAATGGAAATACCATTAAGTTTTGTTTAGCTTTGTAAAAGGTGATGTGAAATACTCTGAAGCAGCACAGCTGAAAAAATACAGCTCTCAGTGATGCTCACTGAGAAAAAAGAATTCCCTTTTGAGAGGGCTTGGCTAATTATTTTGCTTATTTGTGTCRCAAAATGAAAAGAAAAAGCAGAAAGCACTGTCATTACTCATTATGTACACAATTTATCACAGAATAATACAGTGCTGTCCTTTGCTTATTTAGCCTCTCCCCARAATTCTTTTGTGTTCTGGGCTTCTGAAAAATCCTTAGGCAAAACGGAGGCTACCTAGCTGAATCGCAGGGGTCTTCTGCAAGCCTTTGAGCTCACTGCTCTTTCCCACCCAGCATATTGAAGTGTATTTTGGATTTTACATATTTCATGTGGGGCTTGAAACAAAAGAAATTGGTTATTCATGCATCATGTGGTTCACTGTCTTTTCATTAGGAAATCAAAATAAAGTATTTTATTAATTTGTACTTCTCATTCAAGGTCATTGCACTGGGGTAAAAGCAGACTATTCTGATGTCCTGGCATGCTCCAGTGCAGTCTTTGCTTAGTGAAATATTTCACGGGAAGGGCGAGTAGGTATAACACATTCCAAGGCAACTCAAGAAACTCAAGAACTCAATTAAAAACTGTGATATTTCATATCAGCATCTTTTGAGTGGTTTTCACAATCTTGTTGTTGAAATGGAACCTGAATTTGCAGTGAGTAGTTGGTAGGCCCATGTCCCCTTTCCTCTGCCCAGCATCTGCTTTATACTGCAGAGAATAAACAGAAGGGAAGGGCTAAGCTGTGTTGCCTTGGGTAATGTTCATTTTTGCTCTTGTGCTTGTCCCTMCCTTTCTTCTACCCTTCCTAGAATGAAAATGAGCCTCTTTCTGATACCACTTCCAGAGAGAAATGATTGCAATGCTCTCCTTGCTCATGTTTGATGTGAGAAGGTCTGTTTATTTTTAAATTTGCAATTAGTTAAACGCAGATCACGTGATGGACAAGTCAGTGAGTCGGAGGTCTAGATCATGAGTATGCAAAGCAACCCTGAAACCCTAGATGCAACAAGTACAGGCTGCTCTATTTCTAGCTTCTGAGCAAGGTAATGAATTGTCCCAGTTAAACTTTTCCCCTCATGGTTKTAAGTCTCAGCCTCTCCAGTTCTAATCTCTTTTATTTTTGGGGAAAAAAAATAAGTAGAGAGGAAGAATATTTTTCTGGTGGGCTTGTATGGTTAAAAATCATATGCACTAAAGAACTCTACATGCTAAGGTTCCAACAGAAACAGAGACTTGGCTGACTTCTGTAATCTGAACTTTGCATTAATTAAGTGTTTTGAATTTGATTAGAATGAATTAGCCATCTCACTTCATCCAGCATTTGCCCCTTTCCAGCCATTTTAAAAAATATATCCAAGATGAGATTCCAGGTTCCTAATAGAGAATGAAGGGAGAGAGGGGAGGATAGGGAAGTAAGGAGAGGAAGAAAAACAGGGATTGAACAGTAAAAATAGTTGCCATCTGTGTGGTTTTTGCATTTGGATTGCCTTCCATATTTTGTGTCTGTCTTACCTTGTGAGAGCTGTACTGACAACACTCCCAGCTTAATCCTGAATTCACATGATATCTTACACATGTACTTTTTCATTGGAACATAATTATTTTATGAACCTAAGAAATATCAGATAAACATGGTAACAATTATCAGTGCTTTGTTCCTGCTTTTGTTGGATCTTTGAGAGGCACTTGACAACTCAGACCAGGGCGACTTTTACAATGTTTGAAGAACCAGTTCAGCCATAGGTTGRTGTCAACTAAACTAATCAAAACTCTATCAGTCCATAACTGTATTCATATGTTGTACTACACTACTCAGAAATGCATGGCAGGCTCCACTGGACACACAGGCTCTTCTACGCTGGCTTTCTTTTATAGAGAACTTATTTTGAAAATATGAATTCAGCTGTGATGTCACTCAGACCTCCCTGTTAAGTAYGGATTTACACTTTTCTGATGATCTGCATATAAACCTGTCTCACTCACCCTTTTTGAAGCAGGCATTTCGAAGAAGAGTTCATTTTTACAAAGATTACAGCCTCATATGGAAAGAAGCCAGAAGAAGGTACCCGACACTCAGTTCCCACTTAAGAGAGTGTGAGTGTTCAGTTCCCATTACCCAAGCCTCAGATTATAAGCTCTGCTCCATGCTTTGCTTGTGCAAACGTGCAAACATGTAGGCACAGAGGAGAGGCGGAAGGTGTTGAAATCTGCCCTGTGAGGCAGCCAAGAATTCAAGATTCATGGGGCCAGACAGACACTTAACCAAGAGTGGTTGTGTAATCTGCTGGGCACAGTCCTGGGAAGTAGAAGATCCTGCTGATTTCAATTCCCTATCTTCTCCTTCAGCCCAGTATTTTTCAATGATATTTAGGGCCCTGTAGCAAGTGAGTACCTAAACAYTTTACCAGGATTTATTTGACTTTTCAAGGATTTAGCTGTTCCACTTAGAGTTGTATTAGATGTCATCTTAGACACCTATACCTGAATAYACCCTTAGGTCGATATGAAGATGCTCCTATGGTTAACTCCTGCAAATGTTTTAGGTTTTCTGTTGAGTTCTGCTGAACAACTTCTGAACTGAATCCAGAAGCTTCACCATGATGCCACTCACAATGGATGTGGTGCCTGTATTCACATAGGAATTAAAACTTGGAAAGAAATAAAATTAGGTATGTTGTAATACTTCACTTTGGTTTTGACCATTCAGCTTCTTTTTCCAAATGATATCCACAACCTAGAAAAGTAATTTTAAGCCAAAAAAATGCTGCTTTTCCAATGCAGAAGTGAAACATAAAACCTGCAAATGGTTTCCTTTCAAACAGAAGTGTATATTCAAAAAATGCTTTTCAGCAGGATTTGTATCTTAGTTCTGTGGATGTTTATCCCTCTCATTACACATCTCATGGGAAGCAAAAGACCCATGTTAGCAACCAGAATGAGTAGGCTGAGTGCCTAATATTCAGCAGGCTGTTGACTTGTCAACAAGACAGACAGATGCACCTGAAGTTTGCACATCACCATACATGCAATGTACAGTTCTCACTGGGTGGACAGTAAGGTCAACATATCCAGCATTGGACCYGCTGCATGTCCAGTTGTTAGGTTTCCTCACAAGAGAGGACCTTATGGCCTAAGTCCATGGACCTACCCAATGAAAAGAGAATACATGCAGTCTTTTTTGTTTCTGTAAATTTTCTATAGTTACTATTATATATTAAAATATATCTATGACATGACATGGTTCTAATTATGGTCCTTGTCTGAGGCTTTCAGCAAGGTTGTATTTTGTTCAGCCAGTCTTATTCTGATGTGTCTCACTTGGAATTGTGTTTGCAACACAAAACTCAGCATCCCAGCTTTCTGCTTATCTGTATTAAGTTACTTCTCCCATTGCTACACAATGAGGAAACATGCTATCAGCCCATTTTAAATGGATTGCTCTACAATAGTCACAGACCACAAAGACATTTTTGAACACTCTGTTTATAATAATAAAYAGGAGTTTTGTTTCTACCCATTTTCCATGATGTCTACAAAACACTTAATACTAGAGTGCTGAGATCACTATTTATCATAATGACCAAAATTATTTCATAGTTTCCCTGTGGTCTCCCATTTCTCTGTTACAATCTGTCCTCTCTTGTCTTATATCTGGACTGTAAACTCTTTCAAGTAGAGTTTTGCTTTCTGTTTTTACAGCACTGACCAGGTTCCCAGGTATCTCAGACATGACAGTAACACTTCCACTAATAATGAAACCTGTTATGTTCAATATCTATTGTGTTTTCCATGATACCATCTACAGTGGTACAGTTTTCTCCAGCTATTTGCCTACTACACGAAGCTGAGCTCAATGGTCATTATCATGGATGACATGGGTTTTGGCATTTCCTGCCTCTCTAGCTAAATTGTAAATTAAAAATATATATATATATATTGTATTGGGAATACCCACTCATAATAAATCTAGTTGAGTAATTCCTCTGTTTGAACTAAGGATCCTCTTCAGCCCCACAAGTACAAGATTTTACCAGCTGACCTACAAGAAAGCATCCGTGAACAAGATTGTTGCATGGAGTAGAGACAAGCAATGGTAAGTGACCCCTCTCCTACTTCAGAAGAAATATTTCTCTTCTCAGACAATGGGTATGCTTAAATATGAAAAACCCGAAAGAGTTCTAGTTACAGCCAAGGAGAAACCAGTACAAATGTCACTTGTGTAATGCCACACTAATAGCCATGCCACTTCCGCTGTGTCATAGACCACATTGATGGACAAAAAAAAATAGTTGGAAAATGCAATTGGAATTACTGTTATTATGGAAAAGGAGAAGAAAGTAGGCTCTGATGTAGTATTTTGGCTATTGATTTAAGAAGTTAGAATGTTTTTAGAGTTCACAGTGAAGAAAGCAATGACAACAACCTGTAGAGGAAAAAGAGGAAAAACATCATTCATCATGTGAGCACAGGCACTGGTGAGCAGGTGCTATTCCAGGTGCTGACAGGAGGCAATGAAAGATGGCAGTTTTGTTTATTTTGAATTTACTGTGAGGATGAAACATTTAGTTGTATGAGTCAGAAAAAAAGACCTGGAATGAAAGGAGTGAGATGGCCAAGAAAGAGTAAGCTCTAAGTGTACTGCAGAGAAACAGAGGAGAAGGGGGAGGAAGTTGGGGGGAAAGAGAAAAAGGAGAGGGAGAAAGGGGGAAGGAGGAAAGGAAGAGAAGGGAAGAGGGGAAAGAGAAATGCAGGAAAAAAATACAGAGGATTTTCAGATACGATCAATGCACCCATCAGCAACATCAGCGACCTCAGGAACTTGCTATTAAATATCTTTCCTACAGATGGAAAGAACTGAGGAAAAAGCTAAACAAGCTTCTCATTTTAGGTTTACTTCCCTATTTTCCAGTCAGATTTTCTTCCATATTTTTTCCATATGTCCAACATGGGTTTCTTAAATTACTCTGTTTAGAAATAAACATATGGAAACAATAAACATGTAGGACATTAACTTGCATATTTCCTTAATGTATGCATATTTCTCTCCAATTTTCCACATGAAATGAGACTAATTCACTTAAATTTCTTGGGATCCACCCYCTGTCAAATTTTCCATGATTTCAGGGTTAGCTCAGTAGTTGATTAATACCTTTGAGGGGTAATATGCAGAGTTGTGGAGTTAAAAATTACAAAAGTCAGCTGCTCAGCTTGTATCTAGTGGAGTATTTACATGGAATTCAACTGACCTATGTTAATTTACACATACAAGAACTGCCCCAAGATTTCTTTTTTTTTTCTATTTCTATTTCCATTTCCATTTCTATTTCTATTTCTATTTCTATTTCTATTTCTATTTCTATTTCTATTTCTATTTCTATTTCTATTTCTATTTCTATTTTCTTTTTCTAATAGAGACTATTATCCTTGCAGAAATTACTCATTCTGAAGCAGAAATTACTCATTCTAAAGCAATACTCATTCTAAAGCAGTCAAGACTTTCTCAAATATTTTTCCATCTTGGGGTAATTTGTGCCACATTTACCATAAATTGTTATATGTTTAAGTATTCATATTCTATTACTAATTTACAAGTGTGAAATTAAGATGCCTTTGCTGATATTGAAGGGTTTCCTCCAGATTTATACTGAAAACGGAATTTTAAATTACTATTTCCTTACTATTTTGATGTGCATCCCTAGAATAAATTCTTGTCCTCAGATCATCTGACCCAGATGCTCAGTCTTGGTCAGTGGCAAAAGCAGATGAATGTGAGAGCATATGATGCTGGCCACTTTTTGTTGTACATTCCCCTTAAAATCTCCCTTCATCCATTGCATGAGGAATGTTAGATGTCCTTTGTCCTTTTAATACCTTTTTATAGACTTCTTATCCATTAATATGTCTAAACCATTTTTGAAYGTGTCCTCCTGGGGCAGCAAGTTTCAGAAGTTCATTACCATTTTATAAAGAACTTTTTTTCTGATCTGTTTTCCTGTTTTTCAGTCTTATGCCCTGTGAAAGTATTCAGATTCTGCATAGGTGGCTCATGCCAAATTCCCACCATTGATTTGTATGAATTAGTAGACCAAATTCAGTGCAGAGAGATTATGGCCTGTTTGGCTTTTGATGTTTTAGTGACAACATCCCTGACAGGATGGAGAGTTTGACCCAATTTTCACAAGGTAAATGGGAGAAGACATGAGGAGAGGTCTGTGCGTTCCAGGTACCATGATCTAAAATGGATGATGAGCATTTGAGAAAAGCTATTGGTGTATTAAATTATTCTCAGTGACTGTAACATATGGTTAAGGTGAAGCAAAGACAAAAGGTCCAGAATTTGAGGGTCCTTCTCCTGTCAATTGTATTTTCATAGAAATATTGATATTACAGGCAAAGATTTTGTGCTGTTCTAATATAGTGATCTTCATTCATTATTGCTCATATGCAGCAATGCTGATAAGAAACAATTTGTGTGAACATCCTGTTTTGGACACACTGTCTAATTGAAGAGAAAAATCTTAATGTCCTGCAAGCATGAACAGGATATGAAGTTAATGAATCTATCATACTCCAAAACACAGCATTAAGTTTTCTGCTTCAAATGGTCCTGTTGGCACAAGCCAAATATCTTACATCAAGAATTCTGGAGCATTTACCAAACYTCATCATCTAACCATAGGTAGATAGAGCTTATGTATTAGAAAGATTTATTTTATTTTATTATTTATTTTAAATTATGTCAAATCTGTTAAGATTCTTTGCTGTGCAAYATTCACTGTGAATTGCATCACTTCGAAAATCACATGGCACACTTCCAGTCTTGTCTTCTTCTGGTCTTCAAATTCCAAGCTATTGTATCATTTTATCCTTTTCTTTGTTGCACTGAAGAATACTGGAGTATTAAATATATTGTTCTCTATAACTCTCTGTGTGTGAAAATAAACATTTGCCACATCTATTTGCCACATATTGAAGCACTCTTTTGGATTTTCTTAAATGTTCTAGCTTTATAAAATATGGACATGGAGAGTAGCCAGGTATATGAAAAGTGTCTGCATTAGTGCAGAAGCTACATGAGCAAGACAGACAATACACTGTCCCCACTTCTGCCCAATATTTTGCATAATATGTTTGTCTTCTCCATGTCACCTAAGGACGTGCAATACTGCATATCATATCATATCAAATGCATATCATATTCTATGATTCTATGATTCTATGATTCTATGATATCAGCCATCCCTGGGATATGGATTCCTATGGACTCATGAATCCCTATGGTTTCATCATTACAAATGCCACCTTTTTAGCAGTGATTTTCTATGTAGGAGATTCCCATTGGTGTTTATTTTTAGGCATTAAGTTTATTTTCTTATGCTCAGCTTAAACCAGCAATTTCTTCATATAATACCTTCCTTTTCTGTGATCAACTGCCAGTGGTCCTCCCAGAGAATCTTATCTGTCTACTCCACCATACCCCTAAAGGKTGTTTCGTGTAAAGACTATAAAAATGTCAACATGGATTAGCTACATTCATATTTTAATTATCCAATCACTTGCGAAGGACCTGCTTTCAACCAAATGGCTTTGCAATTGCTTTATTCCCTTCACTCATTTCTTTTATTAAAAGCAACATGCTATGCAGGCGGTTTGACAGTCACACAGCAATGAGAAAGAAAAATGGAAGACAAGGAGTTGACAGTGTTTTGCCCAGGTGTTTTGACATCATCCCATCAGAAGCATGTCTCCTGAATACCCTGTTTTGACTTCTAGGCCTACTGCAGTATAATCAAATATGTCAGATCACATTTCTTTTCCTGATGTTTCTTTTATAGTCTCATAAATAGAAAAAGGATTTGTTCTGCTTAAGACTTAGTGAATTTRGATACACAGACAGATAATACTTTTCTGTAACTGAGCTACAACTAAAATTATGAGAATTATGCCACTCTATTGTTATGAGGTTAACAACTTTCATTTTGCTAGTTATCACAGAATCACAGAATCACAGAATGGTTGAGGTTGGAAGGGACCTCKAGAGATCATCTMRTCCAAHCCYCCTGCTCCAGCAGGGACACCCAGAGCACGTGGCACAGGGTGGCATCCAGGTGTGTTTGGAAGACCTCCAGAGAAGGAGACTTCACAAGCTCCCTGGGCAGCCTGTTCCAGGGCTCTTCCACCCTCACGGTGAAGAAGTTCTTCCTCACATGCAGATGTAACTTCCTATGTTTCAAATTATATCCATTGCCCCTTGTCCTATCACTGAYCAGCACTGAGAAGAGTTTAGTTACCATTGTTAATGTCTCAAAAATTAACATTTTAAAAATTGCCAAGTCCCACAGGCAAAAGGGAATGCTTGAAATACCAAAAACTTTTAACAGATAAGTTCTTGTTTCACAACATACCTACAAATAAGTATAAGCTGAGATCAGAAAATTCAAATTTTACTCATTTTTAGCGGTGAGAATAGGCATTCACTGGAACAAATTACACAGCAAAATTATGTGTTTTTTTTTAACTTATCTTCGGATCAGGACTTTTCCTGTATCCTTAAGTAACTACTAGGTATCAGACTCTAGAAGCAGGCTCATTTAAGAGTAACTGGGAGAAATTTAGCAGAAATGTACTACATAATAAAATTATACTTAATGATATAACAGACTATTCTTGCCATGAACTCTGTGAATTTTGTCACCTTGGAGTCAGGAGGTACTATTGCACCTTATGATAATAACAATTCATTTATTTTGAACTTTGTATGTCATTCTGCTGAAAATATATTTCAGAAGGAAAAGCACAGTAAACCTTGAACTTTAGTTGCTGGGGGAAATATCCTACACAAAAAAGTTGAACTTCTTGACACAGTTCAATGATATTCTGCCAAGACGTTAAGGTCAAAAATATTCCAGCTGGGTAGAGGTGCATGAAACATTCTCAGGAAATAAAAAATGCTTCTACAACAGTAATAGAATCCATCACTTCCATGTTTTGTTACTTTTATAAGTTCTCTAGTCTTTTCCCAAGATTCCTAAAAACTAATACAGATTCTTTCCCCGACCAAACTGATCTGTCTATCCATTATCCATGCAGTATATTTCCTACTCAGAAGTAGATTGCTTAATGATTGACTGTTCCTCCATGAAGCAGGAACGGGAGACCTCGACTCTCTCCATGGCCACTCCTGAGTAGTGGGTTTAAGGACAGAACATAGATGGATGGTTGCAGTAGCTCTAGCTTATTGACAGTCAGATGGAAACCAAGRCTTTTATTTTTTCAGTGTTTACATTTTGGCTCCTGTAGGAARTTTGACTCAAAAGGTGTCAGTAATCCAGAAATCAGAAGCCCCTTCTGATTGTGAGTGAAGAAGCATGATCCCAATTTTCATCACATTTTACGCTCYGCAGGCTTCAGGCTATAGTGATATAAGAACCTTGTTGCAGTTGCTCCTGTCATGAGATTTGGTTCCATTTTATAACATGAAACATTTATTTTGAGGATGCTAAGAAGTTGGAAGAGATGGTTTGTTGACTGTAGCTTACTCTCTGATATGTAAAGTTGAACCTCAGCTAAGGAGGAGAGAAGGCTGGAGGCACTAAGGGCTACATGCTTGTGTATGTCTTGAGGGAATGCACTCAATGCTTACAAAGCCTGATAAATTGCAATGAGCAGAAGATCAGGGCAGTGGGGGACAGATAATGAAAGATTTTTTACCTCCTTCCCATCGATGTTACTGTGTTCTCTTCCACAGTTACCCAACTGAAAGTAGGGCAACACAGTGGTTGTAGAGAAGGTACACGCAGTCAGGCTTAGTCTATTCATATTATCTTCCCCTCTCACTTCCAGCTGGGTTTCCTTTACTGCTAGCATATCATGTTTTGTTTTGGTATTCTCATGACTACATATTTCCTCTGAAATGAAATCTGGAAATCAACTTGAGATACCTGAAATCAGTCTGTTAGCAAACGATCCATCCCAACCCTTTCATACTCAAAGTAAATGTTGGAGTTAGAGTGGAATTCTTCAGTCCCACAGGTTCAACACAAAACAGATTTTAATCTATCGTTTGTATTTTTGCTGGTAATGTGAATTAAGACACTTGATATCTTAACGAGCTGCCRTTCTCAAAACATTGAGTCGGGAGCAATAGGTTTCAGATGTAAGTTAGGCTAACGTTTTGTAAGCATCAGTGACCATAATGGCTGTTCTACAGTTTGCCTTCCCTTTCAAATAGGCAACACACAGATGGATTTTTAGGATTTTCTCTGAGGCAGAGTGCCTCAAGAGTTTCAGTTATAGCTCTTTTCAAAAAGCACATTAATGATTACAGTATTGCAGAAACTATAATGAACCATAAGCGATTCTCTGGACTGATGACATGGCATAGTTTTCACTCTTATAACTAAATTCTTATTAAAAAAACTAGATGGTTACGTCCACATTGCCTCCTTGGAAGCMCCTCTGGAATATGCAGTTTTTCAGTCTCTCTTTAAGCATGATCTGGAAGAGAGGTAGTTGGCAAAGGTGGAAAGCAGGCCGAGGTCTGTGCTGGCAAATAGTATGGATGACATATGACAAAGCCTTGGTCCTAATTACTTTATTAGCAGAGATTAAGACAATGTATCTAGCTCTGATAATATATGATCAAAGAGTTTATTAGTCATGAGAGCCCCGCTTGGAATATCTTCGGTTTTACTTTGGGATGCCTGTTCTGCTCAGCTTTCAAAAAAGTAATACTGTAACTAGTACCCAGCAAAATGTCTAAGATGAAACTAGTTTATCAGAGTGAATGGTCAGTAACGGACTCCAGTAGTTTTTGTTGTTTTACCTAAATCCAGTAGAGTAGTATTGGTCAAACAGGTAATCTATCTAGTTTGATGTAGAGAAGAGACTCCAATGACTTTTGTCCTTGGCAGTAATTCTTCCATACTAATAGCTGAATAGGTGCTGTCCAAATACATTCTACACTACACTTASAGGCCTGGAGAGTTTTTATATATCTGTGTGCAACACTTGTTTTTTAATTAGGCATTATGGAAACTCTGACAGTAATGTAAAAGACGATTAGCAATAAAACAAAATACAAACCAATGGCTTCTAAATGTAATAATAGGCTAGATGTCTGCATTCAGACATGGTTAATCAAAACCAGTTTGTAAACTTCATTTTATTCAGGTCAGCCAGTCAGCAGTACATGTAATGCATACTATAAAACTGATTTAGGGTTTTTGGACATCTAAGCATCTACATAAACTGAGCAAGGATTAAGTAGGTCTGTCTACTCATAAATTACAGCACATTGTTTTTAAGTGAACAGGATAAAAAGCGACATGCAGTGAACCATCTACATCATGCTTTTTTCTTCTTTGACCAATTTCCCAGTTACTCTCTCAAATTATCACTCCAGTTCCTTCTTTGTTCATCCTTGTATTGTTTCCATATAACTGTCCAAATCTGCCTGCAAGGCAACTAATCAAAAAAGACTGAAGCAAAAGAACATTGACCACTTGATAGTTTGCCCAGCTTATTAAAAATATGAGTTTGACATCCTGCAGCATGTTTTAACAATTGGTTCACAAATTACAGCATGGCTAAATACAATTAAGTTCATTCCATTGCACATAATAACTATTTAACATATGCTGTGAATCTTTTGCACAGATCAGGATTTTGCAGTATTCTTTTCTACAGCTGTTAGTCAAATTTTGTTGTCTTGTGCTACAGTCCCATCAGATCTCATAACATAAACAGGATTGGGCTGGGTCATAGCATGGTTGGGATTTTAACAGAACAAAACAAACTCCCTCAAACTCAAAAACTCATTCAGACGTTTTAGGAAGCAGTCTTGGAAAGTGCCTACGGATGGTCTGCCATAGGCAGCACTCTTCACATCACTAGATACAATGAAATTCAGCTTGTAAGCTTGTAGAGATGAACCAGCTCTACCAAGGACCAGGTCCTTGGTCTCTTATCTAAAACACCTGAAGACATGTAGAGTTGYAAGCACTTACCGCTTATTGCAATCGCTGATTTTACATAACTTCATAGTACTTTTCCACCCCGTTCAGATAAGTTGAACTTGTATAGTAGATATTTCACAAAGTGCGATATATATGATAATATATTGGTTCTCGTGAACTAATATGATATAGTACCTGTCACACAGATATTACATGCCAGTCCATGTGTACCATATCTGAGAAGCATGTGATATACAACTCCCAGGGGATATGAAACACATGTGGCTCTGATTCACCACTTTGTTATCCCAACTGTATACCCTTGCAATTCTAATGAAGTTACACCAGTGTAAAACTGCTGTATTGAAGTGGAGGATTAAATCCATATGTCTTTCAATATGTGCCAAATTTATGGGACAAAGTTATTCAAATAAATTCAGTAAACATTCAGACTTCTTCAGAGTCCTCTATCTGTTTAGCCCACAGACACTACCTTACCTCCTTCAAGAAAAACTTTACATTAAGGATTGCAACTGTTATTTGTTAAATGGACATCAGTAATAATCTGAATTATTAAAAAGGCAAAAAGATCAAGAAGATTTGCGACCTAAAGAACACTTAAACAAAGACGGCATTTCCTCAGACTCAGTCAACCAAGATTAACCCCACTTTTTGCCTACTCACATGCATGCCTCTTTGTGTAATTAAAAGCATGACCCAACATCATTTGCAAATTCTTATGATTTCACTGTACAAGTTTTCAAGTATTTTTTCTGGCTCCTTTCCTTATAGTACACCTGCGTATTAGTTTAGTAACATATTACTTAAACTGAAAATTAACAAATTCTGTTTAATTTGAATCTGTGCAAAATTCTGAAAACTTATAAGCTATATGTTTACATACTAAACAATATATATTTATCTACCAGTAGATCAAAAATATTTACAAATGTAGTATTGGTTCTTCTAATGTGACATTTAGAAACATAAATATGTTTTAGAGCTATGAGTTAATTCAATTCAATGAACAAAATAAAAACACATAAATTAACTCCACATAGATTTCTTTGGAAAGTTCTAGTATATTCAAACAGTCAACATTTATTTCTTGATGAAAAAACAAGATTAATTCAACCCAAAAGACTCAGGCTTTATTTCATTTCGCAGCATTGTTTACTGTTCTTTAAGGTAGAAAGTAATAGCTTTTCAAAAAAAAAAAAATCAGTTCCAGCTCCACTATATTCAACCTCAATCCTACTGAACACAATTTGATTTCTTACTGATCAATTTTTGTCATGTAAATTGTGACTAAAGGATCGCTTTATATATATATCATCTTCTGAAATGTTTTTGTATTAAAAGAAGTCATAGAGATTGTTTGTATCAACTAAATTATTCTAAAACATTTGTGTAATAAAAATAATTATTTTAATGTATTTCAATTTGAAACAATTTAAGTCCAATTCTAGCTATACATTATAAATTATTTTTATGTTCCTTCTGGAGTTCTCTTTTATAAGACCTTATTTTATTTGTTTTGATGAATCTTTGATTTTAAAAAGTATGAGATTAAAATATTCTGGTTTATGTTTTTACATTCAAATATAAGAGATAGACTCATATTCTTGACCCGCATCTTTCGCTTAGAAAGATCAGTTCCAAATAGGAATGAATATGCATAACTGCATTGAACAAATATGTATAAGTGTTACCAATAAGTCAGACCAATTACCTTTTATCAGTAATGAGGACTGACTTTATTGACTAAAATAAACAGTATCTCCTAGAAATATTATTTATGAAGTAAATACTACAGAACTAGACAAGGATACCTGAACATCATAATTTCCATGATGTGAAAACCAGTCAAAACAAAAAATCACAATTAAACCACAGAGACTTCTCTTTTTAAAGAATTAAGATGAACTACTTATTTAAGATGTCATTCCCTTCATCTAATTTTGATACGGTTATGCCAGGGTTCAGTCATTTAAATTTCGGCGTCCTAGACTTAAGAATATATGTTAAACACCTAAGGTACGCTAAAGGACCCAACATATCCTTTCAGAGATGTTGCTCCAATATACAATTTACAGTCTTCTGTAAGCCAAAGCTGGAGGCCAGGCAGGATAGAATTAAATTCCTAATATAATCAATGGATTGCATTATAACCTGAATTYCCAGTATTGTCAAGGGAGTTTAATCTGTACAGTCAGTGGCACTGAAAGAGCAATTCAGCTCCCCTGAAACAGCTACAGTAGGATTCCGTTACGTAAACATAGGCACCCACTGTCATTTGGGATTCCCAAGCACCCTCTGAGAGTCCAAATCATTAGTAGCATAGAGAACATTGCCTTTCCTCTCCATCAAATAAATAAATTTTTTGTAAGGCCAGCTCAGATGTTGACCTCTAGGGTTCCATTCATTTGCAAGCCCACAGATCTTTTTTAGATGTCTTTTTTTAGACTTGACATGATGTCTAAGAAGACCACATGATGATGGAAATAATGACCCAAGGTTTAGGAAGAACAAAGGCCTTCTGCAGCAGCAACTAGAGAGTAACTGATTCAAGATCTCTTGGGTGTATCCATGCAATATAAGCAATTTTAGATCCTATTACAGGATTATGACTAAAATTACAGGATTATGACTAACATATCAAACGGAATCTATGGATATGGATCTTTCAACAGCTGAAAAACAGTTGGGATCTCATCTACAGCACCTCAGATAGCAGTAGATACGTACAGGTAAGGTACTGAGGCAGGTRAATTATTTCCCTGAAGTCAGATGAATTGAATGAATTGGGTCTCATTCGTACAGTCTAACATCTCTCTTCCATCCTTGGGTTTTGATTCAAAATCCCTCAGCCAGTGGAAACACTTGGACTGCTAGTAGGGACTTTACCATATGGAAATATATTCTACATATTTGACCCATTTTACCTCTTCTCTCTGTGCTCTTACTGGGATCATTCATGTTTCTAGAAGGGTTTTCTCATAGCTCTCTTGAGGATTATTGGTCACTTCACTTGTGCAGCCAGGTATCCCATTTTGCAATTTTATGTTCTCAWGGAAAAAATCTTACAACATATCTTATTAGAAATGAATTCTGTACAATTTCTCTATTAATCCCAGGACTTCGTTCCTGCCTTTCTGAGTCTCTTACCATTTTATATGACATGAATATGTACAGGAGAGTTGGACTAGTTGTTCTCCAAAGATCCCTTCTAACCTCAGTCATTCTACAACTAAGGGCCACCAGAAGGATTTCACACCTAAAATATTACAGAAACAGGTAAAAATGGCAAACCTTTCCTATCTCCAAAGATCTAGCAAAATGGAAGGAAATAGTGACACATTTCATAGAATACAGAGATCTGAACTGAAATAATTCATGTTTGAAGGAGGCTCATGTTATAAGTACTTTTTATAACACCACATACATCATGAGGCAGCAAAAAATACAAGTCTCGCTGAAGCTTTGGAAAAGCAAACAGAATTTAAATGAGATATAAAACAGACATCTTTTAATCCTTCCTCAAGCTTTGTCCCTTCTTTTCTTCTTGTTCACAGCTTGACTCAGAGGGGCAGATCCTCACCTGATATAAAACAGTCAGTCTAGTTTTATCAAAGTCAGAGAAGCTACACTCACACCAAAGAAAAATCTGGCATGGAGTATCTAAACTCCAGATATAACATTAACCGTGACTAATTGTGAATGTAGTAGATATTTCCTTCCTACGCACAGTAACGTCTTTACCTGAATATCTTTCTGCTTTTTATTATTAGGCTTAAATAGGACATCAAAGGTTATTTTTTTAAAAAAATCTGCAGAGAAAAATGTCTCTCTTCTCCATAAGACTTTCTAAACTTCTCTTTCTTACTTTAATTGACCTCTGAGGACTTCAAAACATCTTATTGTTCGAAGCAGAAGAAACATCTGTTGAAGTCATACTTAGTTTACTGGCTGAGATCAGKGAAAAAAGACAGCATAGACACTCACCAAAACATTTCATTGTTATCAGTTTAAAATGAACCCCCCCAAAAAAACTCACAAAAAGTAAGATTTTTTTTTCTTTTTTCTTTTTTTTTTTTTTAATAAAAGGAAGATGGAGAAAATTTTGCAAGCCAAACAGACAGGAAAAATTGTAACTTTAATTCATCAGGCCTCACATAACTACATGTCATATGCCAGCCAACTAGGACCTAACTGCATTGCAAAAATGCTCTTTAATTAGCCCAGAAAGAGAAAAAATTTATGAACAATGGTATTGTTCACTACAGGATTTCCTGTTTAGAGGAACTGCCTTTCACACTCAAATTGATTTTTTTGCAGTTGCTGTCTACTGATGAGTTTATCACTTGCCTAGCACTGCCTGATATTTATTACTAAGGTCCAATATCATATTTCTGATTTAATCCAGTCTCTTTTTTCCCTTCTTTCATATGAAGTGGGTAGTACACACCTTGAAAGTAGCATTGACATATTCTCCTTCTCATTTTTTTTTATCAGTGGGACACAGCTCTGATAGGCACAGAGCATACGGGGAAGAGGACCACCTGACAGGCTACTGAAGTCTGACTATTTTACTGCTATTGCAGTACAAGGGCAAATGATTTTGRTAAAATCATGAGCAATGAGGAGGAGGAACTTCAGGGTGATACTTTGAAACTTCATTTTACAATTTACACTTCTCTGGGAGGAGCAATCGTGACTGAGTTTGATACTCAGCAGGTCTGGTCCAACTCATATATTCTGCCAATTTCATTGTTAGTCTATATAATTTCCATGTAATTATGGATCTAGGTGGCTTCTAATTCATCTACTACTGCTCATTTATTCTTTATTCTTTTTTATTTTGATATTCCATTTCCTTTCTAATGATCTTTTTTCAAGCCATTCACCCTGCCTTTTACTTTATACACTAGCACTAGGCAATGTGGAATAAAGAAACAAATGAAATAAAGCATTCTGCTCAAGGCATGGGGAATATGGCTGCTCTTACATCTTTCTTCTTACATATTCCTCACCAACTAGACAATCATTTTATTTTTTGGTTTCCTTCAAATTTTCCCAATAGCACTATTTGTTATTGCATTTTATTTTATTTTTTGCTTGAGATTAGCAGTGTTTATTCAACAAAAAATGTTCTGCTCTGCATATACAATTCTAAAAAAGGCACTACTATTAACTATGGATGAACAGATAGGCTTTGCCTTTTGTGCCAGATTTCTTAATTCCAAAGTTCAGAGGTTTATGACTTGTTTCTTGTAGTTCCAGATTTGCGGTCAGGATGCCCTAGTATTCAGCTGGCAGGATATATGGCTTCTTTAAATATTTTTGTATTTCTGCTATTTCCAACGACTCTGCAACATTTAAGTCCAACATAGATACTTTAATAAACATATAGCATCCATGAAGGTCTTCTTTTTAATCTTTTATTTTTAAAATAAGTAAGCATTCTGCCTCTTTCGAAGCAGTAAAATACCAAAAGRATAACAGATAAGGAAGGATAAGGAAATGATTCAGAGCAGACTTCCAGATCTGCCTGGATGCGACCCTGCAGCATATGTTCTAGGTGTCCCTGTTTGAGCAGGGAGGTTGGACTTGGTGATCTCTAGAGGTCCCTTCCAACCTCAGCTATTCTGTAATTTTGTGTTCTGTGATGCTACCAAATACTGACAATAATAGTCAGACATTCCTACTTGCTCCTATTACACACAGAAAAGTGTATTTCTGAGCTTAGATGCATTGAGACATGCTAGTAATGGCACAGAATTTATCTTTTTTATACATATTCYTATTGTTCTAAAGAAGAAAAAATGGCTTAAAATCCACTGGCTATGGATGATATAGCCAGATATGGATGGTGTGGTATACACATATGTGTGATGTACATATATGTAACCATATATGGRTTTAGCCATATATGGATTATGGATATAGCCATAAAAATGGCTATGTATTTAATGATATCGATTGATAATGAGATTATTTTTCTCTGTAGAACATGCACATGTTAAAGCATCTTGGGTTTAAGATGTTTATGGATTTTACCCTCTTTGGAAACCAAAACAAAAAAAAAGGAAAAAAAAAAACCCAAGCATATCTTTAAGGTTTCTCAGATTGAATAAAAAGTTGCCTRCAACAGGAAGGAAGAGTTAATATCGTCTAGGTTCAAGATGTGTTAAAATGGTCAAAATAGTAGTCACAGTCATTTTAAGGGTTGTGTTCTGTCATTTGTTCCCTAAGTCCATAATTTTGCTCCAGAAATTTTCCAATTTTCAAAGTAACCTTGGCTGATCTTCAGAGACTGCAGCCTCTGAAAATTTGGTGGCCTACACTAATTTTTTGGTTATGTAGATCTAAAACATCAAATAGCATAAAAGGCACATTACTTTTATTACAGAATGATGGAAGTGAACTCTTGTGGAAGTTGCAGTAGGACAGTCTGCCAATAAAACAGTTCAGAAAAGGTGAGATAAAACTTCAAGAATTTTGGAACCATTGATATAACAAGCTCCATATGTATGTCAAAATATGATGAGAAGGTTGGCAGATGGTAATTTGGAAAGGCAGTCTATTATATTCACTTGCCTCATAAAATGCTAGTACAAAGAATTAATAGTAACAGTTTCTGTGTTTCATCCAGCACTGGTAGAAAAAAAAGGAAGATTTGCGTAGGTGGTTCTTTAGTTAAAATCTCACTGTATTTCAGTAATTTCAATCAATAAATCATTGGCTCTGGTAAGGCTAGAATTAAGCTTTTTTTCATGAAAATTTATTTTCAGTGGTTACTTAATTATCAATTGTTGTCTGTTACAATGGAATTATCACGGGTACAGCAATCTGTGTTTCTCCATTTAAGAGAAATCTCTCTATGTGAGTATCTCTAGTGCCTCATGCAACACTGTGCAACTTATTCCTCATATTCACCTTTTCTGGTAAATGCTGAAGTGAAGTTATATAGACATTTATATTCATTTTGATTTCTTAATAGAAATTTTCTTTAAGCTCACATATATTGCACTAATTAAATAATAGTGGTTTGTCTAGTTAAAGATGTGCCTGAATATTCACTACTCTCACAAGTAATCACAGTGATACTCAGAGCTCAAGGGGCAATACACGGTCTATATAATTCTAAATTATATTTATCATCACTAAATTTATCATCCCTTCTTTGGTGAGTTTGTSTCATTTTTAAAGATTACCCTGAAATGATCATTTACTCAGAATTATTTGCCTTCTTCTAGTGTCTTGAGGTCAGTGTATGCTGAAATGCTGTTATGCTGCCACTATGTCTTCCTTCCCTTTATTGCTGACTTCTGCACCACTCACTACTTCTAAATTTTGAAAGCAAGAACCTCTAACTCTTCTTGTACAATAGGCAAAAGCTACTGACAGTGTGCAAAAATAAGTGTAAGATTGGATAAAAACTGACAAGGTCTTCAGATATACTGCAAGTAATGAAAGAACTTTGACAATATGAAATACGTGACTGAGAGTCAAGCCCACAAAATGCTGCAGTTTTGCCAACGTAACATTCTCTTACAGGCCTGGAAACATGCAAGAAATTTAAACACTATAGAACAAAGCTAGGATAAAATGAGCCAAAAAAAAAATCATATTATATTTGTAGGATCAATCCAACTGATAAATTTCCAAGATTATACAATAAAAGGATTTCTACTTAATTTCAATACTAAATTGGCCAAATCAAAGAGAAGTTTGTCAAAGTCTGCCTTCAATTTTTCCAAGGGCTGGATAGTAAATAAATCACCAAATATTCATTCAAGCATTTGTAATTTGGAACTGTAAAGTATTTGAATGGATAATTGGTGAATTGTGGAAGAAGGAAAGGATCTAAAAGGGTCATCAGTTTCCAGTATATAGAGAAGCAACAGAGGCAATTCTTCAATAAGCTGCATAGTGCAAGAGCTTCACTAACGTCACATAAAAGGGAGGGAAGACAGTTAAGAGTTTCATGAAGTTGAAAGATTTCATTAGCAGAAGGTTTACTATAGACCAGAAATCCATTCCGCCCTACATTCTCCCTTCAGGTATTTATTTATTAAATGTGATTAATGTRTATTAATGAAGTCTCCTCTCAAACTTCTCTTCTCCAGACTAAATAGGCCAAACTCACTTAGTCTTTCCTCATACCAGAGATGTTCCAGTCCCTTGATCATCTTTGTCGCACTCCGATGGACCCTCCCTAGAAGCTYCACATCCCTCTTATACTGCGGAGCCCAGAACTGCACACAATACTACAGGTGCAGCCTCACCAGAGCTGAGTAGAGGGGCAGGATCCCCTCCCTTCACCTGCTGGCAACACTCCTCCTGATGCAGGTCAGGATCCCATTGGCCTTCTTGGCCACGAGGGCACACTGCTGACTCATGGTTAACTTGGTGTCAACCAGGACTCCCAGGTCCCTCTCYRYRGAGCTGSTCTCCAGCAGGTCGASCYCTAATCTGTACTGGTKCCTGGGGTTATTCCTCCCCAGGTGCAGGACCCTGCACTTGCCCTTGTTGAACCTCATCAAGTTCCTCTCTGCCCAACTCTCCAGCCTGTTCAGGTCCCTCCAAAGCACAGCCCCCTGGAGCATTGGCAGGGAGCCGCTGCTGCGGCTGTGCTTGGGGACAGGGCCACTCACCTCGGGGCTCCTCGATGGCGCCGCTGCTGCCCAGGCCACCACAAGTGCCCAGGGGCCTCTGCAGAGCCCAGGGAGCACTAAGTTAGTGGGGAGCAGCCCTGGGGCACCCAGGCCTGCWCTYGGCAGGGCTGCACAGGGAGGGAGAGCGCAGGCGGGAGGCAGCCCATGCGCCCCGCACACCTACCTGGGGCTAGCGCAGCAGCATGGGTGGCACGACCATCACAATCAAGAAAAAGGTTGTGAGGGCGTTGAGGGCCGAAGGGACATTGAGCAGGCAGAAGGTGACAATGATGACTGCCGCGAGCTCGCACAAGGCACGCACACGAGGGTCCATTTCGCCGAGGCGATGGGGCCTYGGCACGCAGCCGTGTGCGAGCTCTGTGCCCACGTCCTGTTTGCAGAGGACAAGGAAAACCCCRTCCCCAGCTCGTGTTAGTGCCCCTCTGGCAGCAAGCCCTCACCCTGTCAGCCCCAGGCCGGGCAGCAGCAGCCACAATCCCGCTCAGCAGCTCCCTTACCACCCACTGCACCCCTCTGCCAGCCCTGGTCCCTCTGATCTGCTCTGGAGCTCACCCTTGGYCCTGACGTCCGCACCGGAAGAAAAACCCAAAAATCAAACACGCAGGGAGAGGAGCAAAGGCTGATGAGAAGAAATCTAGAAAGAGAAGGGCACGATGTGCTCAATCCGTGTGCCATCCCTGGTGCCTGCTGCCAGGGTTAGTTTCCCATGACCGTGTTGAGATGCCCCATCCTTGGCAGCAAGTCCCCAGACTCGACGCCAAGGCTGCGGGACTTGCTGTTGGGACAGACCTTCCCGTGACTCTGGCCCTTGCCCAGGACATCTGAAGGCAGTGGCAGCCCATGCTTAGCTGCMGCCCAAAGTCAGCACATCCCATGCCTCCTGCACTTGGTCCTGGGGCGAGTAATGCCCCGGAGGAGTGTGCAGCAGTTGGTGGCYCTAGGGAGGCCACCAAGGAGAGGGAGAGGCACGAGGCAAGGGAGGCTGAGAAGGGAGCTCAAGAGCTGGCTCTTACCCCACTGCCTTGCTCCTTCTGCCAGAGGTCAGGCTCTTTGTCCGCTCACTCGCACACTCGCTCGTTCACAGACAAAGTGACACCCAAGTCTGCCCCAGTGCCACCTTTATAACACGCCTGGGTTTGTGATGCGATGGCAGTGCCATGGYGAYGTTTTAGACMCCAAGACCCAGGATTGTGATGCGACAGGGATGTCATGGTGACACCCCTGGGATTCTGATGCAATGTTGACATCATGGCAACACTCCTGGGCTGGTGACACCCCGACGCTGCACTGACACTCCTGTCCCCCAAACAGCAACACTTCCCAGTGCTGAAAGGAGAAGCCCAAGGTGGCTCCAGCAGCAGGAGCTGAGACACCTCACGGTCAAGCCCATGCGCAGGCTGTGGTCTGTGCCTGGYGTTGTGATATGTTATAATACGAGGACATTCTATGTCTCAGAAATTTTTCGTCACTGCTGAAGCAGAGGCCTGTTTTCACTGCTAAAAAGAATGATGCTCCATATGGCCTATAGAGATCAAATAAATTGACAAGTATGTYGAGACCAGTGGTTTATGCAGAACAGTCTCTAAATCCCAAATGAATGTCAAGCATTGACCCAGGTTCTGGAAATAAAAATTGAAAGTGTACAAAATATCTTTTCCATTAAAATATAACAAAAATATGACAAATCATAAAATGTGATTTTCCTACCACACCATGAGGAGAGGAAACAGATGAAGAAGAGTTACAGAAATAGTCTTTTCAAAAATATTTATATAATCATAGAAAAACCTAAGTTATCAACACAAGTCTTGGACCTTGCACATCCCTTTAGTGGTGTTCTTTTCTAAATTATACTGATAGACTTTCCATATTTTCCGTATCATCCTCATGTAGATGTGCTGCACTTCATGTGAAGGTATTTCCCTTGGTGAACTTTATTCTGCAAAATATGCAGGCTAAATCACACCAATATCATGGGTCTGTAGGGAGGGCTGGCCTCACACTTTGTCACATGGCCACGATCCTTGCTAAACTTAAAGAATCATGGCATCCAGCACCAGATGAGAGGACAGAGATGGCCCCACGCTCTCCCATGAAGCTCTCTCTATCTCTCTATCAAGATGTGCAAAAGCAAGAACATGCTGCTTGCTCCTTTGCAAAGCTTGAGAAGGCTGTGCTGCATGTGTTGGCAGGAACCAGAGCAAGCTGTGAGCCCCGTCTCATCCTGTCAGCATATGCCCCGTTTCATCTGGGTTTCTCTCACTTCATTTAGGGGTCCTTATTTCTTTCCAGCAGTTGGGGTCATTCCTTGCTGCTGTAGGTTGGGACTTGCAATCCCATCTTCCCTAGGGTGGCCGTATGCTCCCACTCAGGTATCAGCCATAAACTGGTTACCTTTCAAGCAAACAAGTCCTGCTCCCTGTGCTTTTGCAAAGCCAACTGCTGCCTGCCAGCTCTGGCCAGCTTGTGGTGGACATGCTTAGGCCCCTGGCTTGTAAGCCCTTGTCTCAGTCATCTTTGAAGGGCTCCTGTAGGGCACTGTACTATGTCCTGTCCTCTCCTTTGAGGCTRTCTTGGATGACCCCGTGATTTTTAGGAAAGACAAAGACCGAGTCAAGAGATTCTGGGCAAGGTTTAAAGGGAAGGTGGCCATGAGTGACACTGCTGTGGGGACTGACAAGGATGGAGAAGTCCATTAGTTTTACAGACAGCTGGAGTAGCCTCAGGATCASAGACTCGGGTTTACATGGTGGACTTCAACTCATGCTTGACAACTCTGATGTCATTCTAAGATGGAATGACAGGCTGGATAAATGATACTAGAGCGTGTTATCCAGGTGAGTCTTGAAGACCTCTAGAGAAGGAGACTCTACAGTCTCCCTGGACAGTTTGTTCCAGGGCTCTGCCACGCTCACAGTGAGGAAGTTATTCAGAAGAGCTTCATCTGTTTCAACCTATACCCATTTCCCCTTGTCCTGTCACTGACCACCAATGAAAAGAGCTTGGCCCCATCCTCCCTACATTCTCCCCTCAGGTATTTATACACATTAATCAGATCCCCTCTYAACCTTCTMTTCTCCAGACTAAACAGACCAAATTCACTTAGTCTTTCCTCATACCAGAGATGTTCCAGTCCCTTAATCATCTGGGTTGCCCTCTGATGGGCCTGCTGTAGAAGCTCCACATCCCTCTTGTACTGGGGAGCCCGGAGCTGCACCCAGTACTCCAGGTGTGGCCTCACCAGAGCTGAGTAGAGGGGCAGAATCACCTCCCTTGACCTGCTGRCAACACTCCTCCTGATGCAGGCCAGGATCCCATTGGCCTTCCTGGCCACGAGGGCACACTGCTGACTCATGGTTAACTTAGTGTCAACCAGGACTCCCAGGTCCCTCTCTGCAGAGCTGCTCTCCAGCAGGTTGACCCCTAATCTGTACTGGTTCCTGGGGTTATTCCTCCCCAGGTGCAGGACCCTGYACTTGCCCTTGTTGAACTTCATCAGGTTCCTCTCTGCCCAACTCTCCAGACTGTCCAGGTCCCTCTGAAGCGCAGCACAGACCTCTGGAGCATCAGCCACTCCACCCACCTTGGTATCATCCACARACTTGTTCAGGGTGCACTCTGTGCCACGTCCAAATCATTGATGAACAAGTTGAGCAGGACCGGGCCCAGTACTGACCCCTGGGGGACACCACCGGCCACAAGCTTCCAACTAGACTCAGTCCTATTTSTAACCACCCTTTGAGCCTTGCCGTTCAGTCAGTTTTCAATCCACCTAACTGTCCACCTGTCCAGTGCACATTTCTGGAGCTTTCCTATGAGAATGTTATGGGAGATGGTATTGAAAGCCCTGCTGAAGTGAAGGCAGACAACATCCACGGCTCTCCTATCGCCCACTTATCTAGTCACCCCATCTTAGAGAGCTATTGGGTTGTTCATGACTTCTCCTTGGTGAATCCATGCTGACTATTCCTTAGCTTCTTTTCCTTCATATGCATAGAGATGGTCTCTAGAAGGAGCTGCTCCATCACCTTTCGGGAATGGAGGTGAGGCTCACCAGCCTGTAGTTTCCCAGCTCTTCCCTCTAGCCCTTTTTGAAGACTGGACTGACAGTGGCTTTTTTCCAGTCCTCTGGCACCTCTCCTGCTCTCCAGGACCTCTCAATATGAACAGTACATACAACTTCTTCCTTAATCTGGTGAAGGGGACTTTCTCAAGATAGTAAATCAAAAAAGTTAATTCACATTTCTTCCAATTCTGAACACTCTTTTCATATTTGTAGGCCACACTTCCTGCTTTTAATGTTTTTTTAAGGTACTAAGTAGTGTTTTTCTTTAGTTAGTAGTTTCCACAGAGTCCCAACTCAAGCAAGTTCACACTCCTGTTTGTGCAAATGAAAGGAGATCGTCAAGCTTGGAAAGGCATTTTGTGGGAAAAAAAAAAAAAAATTGAACCTCTACTGTAGTCTGGAATCCATTCAAGTGCTACAGACAGAAACAATTTTCTGTTAAAAAGGAGGACTGGGGGGGACAAAAAATCTTTTCCTTGATGCTCTGTACCTCACATCTTTCTCTTCAAGAATTTATCTTACTCTATTGCTAATGTCAACTACTTGGTCACTGTTTTGGATTTCTTGTTATCCACAATACTTTTTTTTTTTTTTTTTTTTGGTAAGCCCTTCCAAGAATTAATCTGGCAGGGTGCTGACCATTCTGGCCTGATCCAGAAAAACACTTAAGCTGATCTTTAAGCACCAGAGTAGTTCTAACCAGATTGAGTTCATAATACTATTGTTTTACAAGATGGTGAAATATCTGTTTACTCATTAAAGTCTGAATATTAAGATTCAAGATTGCTTGTTATATCCATTACAGATGTTTTCTCCTCATAAATGACAATCAAAATTTCTTTTGTTTGATGTTTATATCTTTGTTCAGTCCTCTACTCTATTGGATAACTCATAGTGAAAAATTCCAGGCTCTTCTTGAACAATTTATTGTTCTTTTCTCTTTCTTCATTATTATTAATGTGAAATTCCAAACTGTGCAGATAACTTTTATACAGTCTTTCAAATGGGTCAGAACAAGGGAATATCARAAATGTTAAAACGCCTGTTTTGCAATTTATGACTTTATTAAAAAGGAACTTCAATTGCTTTAAGAAGTACAAAATTGCAAAAACCTCCAAAACTGATGCACTGGACATCCATGTGCCTGGTTAATTCTAAGTACAAGTAGTGTACAAGTGTACAAGTAGTGCTCCATTGTATATTAATGATATAAATAAAAGAAGACGGAATATAATTATTATATTTTCAAATGACACAATAGGAGGAGGGGAAATAACAACATCATGTTCTAACAAAAAGTTATTCATTACATTTCTTGAAAAAAAAAATCAGTTTTAAGGGGAATTTTCTACTTTGAAGTTAAATGCACTTCAATTGGGGACCAAAATGATCAACATGGAGTTTTCAAAATGGAAACTCCCAAAATGAGCTTTTTCAAGCACCTGGACGCCTCATTTGAAAAATCCTGCTTAGCCGTAATCTTTAGTGTTTATCACCATTTCAACTGACCAGAGTTAACCTTCCATCCTTATTCTCTGTCAGGAACAAAGTCTGTATGGTCCTGACAGATACTAGACATTGTGGTGAGAGCAAATGGGGTTTTTTTTCTGACTCTTACATTACTTTTCTGACCGCCTTTCTAAATAGTGGGTTATTCATGATTGTTCATAACTTCTCATTCAGGAATTAACTGCTTTTTGATAGAGTAGTACTGAAAACTACTTTCAAGTCCCATGTCATGAACTTATCTTGCATCTTTTGAGATTTCAAGACTAAAAGGAGCATCCTGAGTCACTCCAATCAGCTGCCCATTGACACTGTTTGTCTATCACAAACTCATTCTATACTTTTTTAAAAAATGTGTAACAGGAGTTAGCTTATTTACCCTAATTACCTACAACATTGAAGGATGTTCTGTATTCTTGACTCTTGCAAAAGCAAGGAGCATCTTTGTAATGCCTTGCCTAAGTCTTATCATGGCTTATCTAAATCCAGTTGTCTTCATACTGTTTTCAGACTAATTAGTCCATTTGTTTCTTTGGTTATCACTCTATTGATATAGTTAAAGATGGCAATTGTGTCCTTCTCCAGTCTCTTTAGTTGCTCTTGTAATTTATCATCTTCTCATCTTATTGTATTGTTATTGCTCTATATTTCTGATGATTCTTATTTTTGTTGAAAACAAGTGGCTAGAACTGTAGAATGTTCCAAGTAAGTCAACTTTTCTTTTTTTTTTTTTTTTTTTTTTTTTTTTTTTTTTTTTTTTTTTTTTTTTTTTTTTTTTTTGATTCTTGTTTTTTTTCAGGAAACTTATCAGCTTTGTGCAATACATTTTATTAGAAATTTCCATATATTTGTCCTGTAGTCACTCACTGCATTTTTTATTATTATTTTTTCCTTTGGGGAATCCATTTAGCCAAGGAAGGATATATTAAGCCACATTTTTCTGGATCCTCTGATAAATCCAGAGATCCGCTGGTCTCCCAGAAGGGTTGAAGCTGTTAGCCTTTTGATACAAAACACACTATGGCTTTGATCCTATAAAACTAATAGATATTATCTCCCATTAATAACTCATTATAATAGTTCTCCTTGGTTGCATGAGATGACATCACAGCACAGAGATTAAAATATTAGAGTCTACCAGCAGCATGGTAACCTCAATATGATTCTTTATCTTTTGTGTACTGGCTTTTGGGACAGAGCAAGACTTTTCATAATTTTTTCTCAAGACTTTTCTCAAGCTTTTGGCTATGCCATTTTCAAAAGATGAATGCTTCTARTTGAGCAGAACTACACTGTTTTTTAATAACTTTTCATATCTAAAAATATGCTGTGCAGTTTATAGCACTAAAAATCTACAACTTTTCTAACCTCAGTGAGGTTACATGATGGGAGGGAGTAAAATAGAKGGAACTAGACTCCTCTCAATGGCACCCAATGACACGATGAGAGGTAGTGGGCTGGACTGACATGTGGAAAATTCCACATAAACTTAAGAAAAAAAAAATTTAACATGAGGTGAACACTGGAACAGGTTGCCCAGACAAGTTGTCGAATCTCCATCCTTGGGAAATACAAAAACCAATTGGACAGAAAGCCTTCAACAACCTGTTGTAGCAAAGCCTACTTTGAGAATTTGAAGCCATGAGAGATTGGAAGACCTGAGAGAATTGGACCTGACACTCTCCAGACATGACCACCCTCCAAAACCATTCTGTGAGCCTGTGAAACATGACTCTTCATTGCACATGTTGAAGTACTCAGCTAGGGATGTACTGAGTACACTGCAAAGTTAGGCTTCTTCATGCTTCCTTTTCTTCCACCTACAACAACTTTCTCATTCCCAGCTGCCTAATGTTTTAGCTCCACCAAGAGCAGTAAAGGGTGAACCATTTTATTTCTTACTTCTGTCCTAAACTGAAAGACAAGCTCTTAGACTATGAAATAACTTTCCAGATCCTACAATCTAACCAAGCTAAAAACCTATGAAACTTCTATGCAAAAGACAGTGCAGTGCTCCATCAGATGTATGGGGGGCTTAGGTTACTAAAAGCTACCTGAGTCCTGATTAAGAAAGGCTGTATCAGATTGTAACTAGCAATTTAATATCATGGGCAAGTGCTCTCAGGCGTTACGGTGAGTGATAAGCTTAAAAATTAGTTAAAATTTTTGAAAAATTGTTCTTTACCGAATGCATATACTATACCAAAGAAACTAAGAGTTCTAACATCAGTCATAAGTAAATGATACAGGAAATATGTGTATATATAATTACAGTTTGTGTCCTGCAAAGATAATCTCTGTTATGCAACAGTGAAAACAAACATAGAATCAAAACCACAAATAAAGTACGAAAGAACAGAGAGGAAGGGATAACAAGTATGATTAATATAATCTGCAGTACATTAGTCTACCATCTGATACGCAACCTGAGAGCATATTCTGTAACACTGATCTATGAATGGCTGGGACCATGACTAGATTCATTTGATTGAAATAACTGGGTGAAACAGTCAATTTGTGACAGAAAATTCAGTCATAATTGGTCTTACGTGTTCAACTTTATACTGAATAGGTCTTCCTGTGTACAAAATTTCTGGTTACTGGTAGAAAACCTTTACATTTGATCATAAGAGAATATCACTCTGACCACATTTGTGTCACATATGCAAGTATTCATTTATTTTTTCTTTCGTAGGTATTGCTAATGTTCTTACAGCAAAACCTTTTACAGAAAATATCTGTTTTAATATCTGTTATCTTTTCCTCACTCAAGAATATTTGTCAAAACATGTCTGGCTAAAGTCACAATATCAAGGCTGTGTTGTACAGGCTTTCTAGACTGTTGGGAAACAGCTCAAGAAGCTCTAATATGGCACTGTATGGTGAAAGACAAAAACCTTAGCCTAAAAATACTACATCACTTATGAAAACAGTACTCAAAAACACTTGCCAATTTCACTAGAGCCCGTAGTAGATATGTGTGTGTATATATATACTAAATATAATACAAATGTATATATATAGATATATATAAAATTGGAAAAATATAGTGCAGTAGACAGATCTAGTTATAGATTACTAGCAAAATTTCACAGCTTCCAATCTGAGCCTGCTCAGTCTAACTAGTAGGCATAATGGCTCTCCTTCAGGATCTCAGATATTTTTCTCTACATGRAGTACTTTTCACTAATTATTTAGAAGAAACATTTTTTACTATTCTCAGTTTTGAGGGAAGTCTGGGCCTTTGTCTGGAAAGTGAAAATGCTTGAATAATGAAAATATTTGTGTTTATAATAATAAAAATAAAGGSCTGGATTCAGTTGCCACATATAAGCCTCAATTTAGAAGTAATAGGGTTTACTGTCTGGTATCTCGATGCTGCTTGAGTAGGCACATGTTTACAGGTAGGAGTAAGTCCCTACACTCTCTGTCACACCTACTAGCCTCTAGATAACTAGCAGTTGTCTCAGATACCCAAAAGCATCTGAAATAGCAATATGTACTTATTTAGATAACTGAACAGAGCTCAAGTAATGGGATTTAAATTCAGACATCTCAGCTTAGGTGTCTACCAGTGAGCTTGATGTTGATAGCTGAGGGACATCTGGCCCACACACAGCCACTGCAGATTAGTCTCCCCTTGGAGTGGCCACCTCTCTGCTTGGGGGCTGGCTCAGCTGCTCATGCATCAACACCACTTCRATGGCCAAGGCTATTCAACCCTCTGGGCACCTCCTCAGTTGACCAAGGTCTCCCATTGTTCCTCTGTTATAGATGACAGTCAGGTGCCCTTGTTTCAGTGTAAAAATTACTAGATGTTTACTGTATGCTTGGAAATAGATACCTAGAAGCTTTCAAAAAGTCTAAGTAGGAGGTGAATTAAATTATGATATCAAATGGCCTTGTACGTGAGAATCTGCAAGTGTAAGAATCAATTCTGAGAAAAACAACCTTTACAATTGTAAAGGCATTGGCATACATGATTTTAGTGAAATGCTTTGGAATTTATAGGAAGAATACTGACATGATTACTACACAATATCATTACTATACCRTAAAGTTACATGAAAGAAGTTTTTTTGCATCTCATTGTAACTAAAAATAGCATATTTTCTCGTATATGAATTGAATATATATTTTTAAACTTTGTTAACTTTTAGTTGCTGTACATCCAATTATTCSAGAAGATGAATGGTTATATTTAGAAGCCTCAAAATTTATTTTGCAAAATGGCAAATAGGAAAATAATTTCTTGTGTTAACTATGCTTAAGAGTAATTTACTCAAATGAGAAGAAAACTGGGATACTTCTTCCCATGTCTACATTTGACCAAACTTTTGGCTTTCGGAGAAGAAAAGCTTTAATTGTAACTAACAAGAAACTGTGCTTATAAATGAAAGATAAACCCAACATAAGAATTGAGAAGGGCGGGAGTCTACCAGTGTTTGTATTTAATCTCTCTTTTTTTTTTTAAATCAAATATACTTTAAACATAATTGTCATGATTTTTGGTGGCTTATTTATTGTATTACACATTACAATTAGTAATTTTGAAAAATTATCTTTTTCTCCAGAACACATTATCAAAGAACATGTATAACTGATATTTACCAAAAAGCATTTTTTTCTCCCACAAAATCAACTGTTGCACATCCAAGCAACCCCTGGATAGAGCCTGCTGAAAATCTTTTGCACTTCATGTATAAGACCTACTCAATTCAAATAATGTGTGCAACACAATCTAAAAGGCATTAATGCCAGAAACAACAACTGCACTATATCAAACCCAGGAAAAAGTAATGGGACTAGAAAGGGAGATTTTCCAAAAATCTGAGTTTTTATTTCATCTGTAATATTGTTGATAAATTGAAATGCTACCATGCAATCTCAGTACTTTTTTGGCTGGAAAGGCTCTCATGATGATATAATGAGTCTGGATTACAGTGGTTTGCCAAGCTTAGATCATGTATAGATTAATAACGATGTCTTTTAATGTCTTAATGATCTCTTAATGAAATACATTTATAATGCTATGATTTGGACAGAACTCACTAAACATTTTTCATATCAGAACATGATGTTCAAAGAAAGTTTCTTAATAATAATTAGCACATGTGCTATGTATTTTTTTCTTCAAAGTGCTCTAGGAACATTAGCAATTATTTAAAACCTCATGTGTGGAGTGTACGCTATCTGTTTAGGCTCTAAGAGGCCCACAACAATCAGAGTGCAGCTAGTCAGGGAAGTCCAAGCAGGAGAAAACTTATTTCTTCTGTGTGCTGAATAATTTTACATAAACGTAAGAAGGCCAGCCATAGGATAAATTAATGCAGGTGTCAGTCACTCCATATCACTACTAGTAAACAAATAATATAGACACAGACTATACTTTTAAAATGCATATGGAGCATTATATCTTACTTAGGTTCCTCACTAAGGAAGTGAAGAAGTCTTAAAAACAGAAGACACTACTCAACACCATATAATACCTCTTGCTTTACTAATTTCTGATCTTATCACTTGAAGTATTTCAATATATGCAGTTGGAGACTTCTATGCTAAGCTTAAATTTCCTAATATTCAGTAAACACAACCTCCAACCAGGCCATATAGAAGCCATAGCTGGTATTGTAGAAGTTAACAGAATAAATCACTGCTAGTATAAAGGAGAGTTTCATGGCATTATAATGTTTCTCTTTCAGACGGAAGAGTTAATAACTCAGAAGAAAGGGTATTCAGAGACTTTGTTTTTGTTCTGGAAATATCATAGAATTTCCACAAATAACTCAAGTATAGGCTTGAAAAGTCCTGCAAATTCTATCTGTACACAAAAATCTGGATATTTCTAGTCTGGCTAGATCTTTCAGGTTCTTTCAAAAGCTAATGTAATTACTGTGCCTCTGTTTTCTTTCTATGTACAGACAGCAGCATTTTTTGTCTTTGCAGGGATGTTGTGAAGATAAACATATTAAGGATTCATCAGTAATGGGGTTATGTACCTAAAATAAATCTGTAGCTAGATTTATTCATTTGAGATTGTGCAAGATCTGGTTGTCTGCTCATTATCTCAATTTCACAGGAAAAAAAAAACCACACACACATACACAAACTTCATAGACAAATATTCCTAAAATTTCATGCTGAATATGAATATTAGCAGACCAAAAAAGTGTTATTACTAGTTCTAGTTTTCCTTGCCATTTTTTATCAACGCTAGATTTTAAATAAACACAAGAGATACTTAAGCCTGTGAAGTCCTATGAAAAGAAAAAGTCATATATTGAAAATGAGTATGTTTTGGCATAATATGCTTTTTTTTTTCTAATTTATTTGACAAAAATAAGAAGTTAAGGGGCAAAGGGAATTTGATGATCAAAGAAATGGCATGAGATACTCAAGTAATAAAAAAAATGGTGGTAACATAGAAAACACCTTTAGTAAAGGGCAGAAGTTGTACTAGTGCTGATTATTTACACGTTGCACTCACTTGGATTTTTTCCAGACCAGTGCTGGAATTTCACTTTATCTTATACCAATTTTTTAGCAAATGACAGTGCTGTGCTTGTGAGGACTTGAGAAATCTGACCTATAAAAAGCTGATACCAAAATCTTAAACTCTCATATTCTATTTAGGTTACACATGTGATACAATCAAAACAAAAGAGAGAAGGGTGAAAACTCCAGAGCAAGGCTGTTGGATCTCCAGCTGCGGACTTCTGGGGCTGAAGAAAGAAATGATCGATTTCCATTCTTTTTCTTGGAAGCCTCAGCAAGGCCAAGTTTCATGGAGGCCARGTCTTGCCCTACCTTAGCCATCTCCCTTCTGTCTTCTGAAGAACAAGTCCATGCAATAAGGCAAGCAAGTCCAATAGCCCTCTGCAATCTAAGGCAGGAAATTCCTTTCAGCACGGCTTTCAGCAATGGAATGGACTGTCAAATCATCTTCCCAGAGGACTACAGAGCTCCTGCACTTGAACCAGGGGAGCAAGTTCGGCACTTATAGTAGTGCAATACCTCCAGCTCTACTTTAGACTAAACAAGGGCAGCTTTAATGTACTTTTATGTTGAGGCTACTTTACACTTCCAAAATTGGTGCAAGAATGTCACTCTTGTAATATAGACTATTAAGAACTTAAGAAATACATCAAATGGAAGAAAATGCTTCTTCCTGTTAGAAGTCACAGTCTAGTGTGTGTCCTTCCCAGTTCCTAAATGCAATTAAATGTTCTCTTAATTAAAAATGCATTTTTTTAAAATCTCTGCTCCATGTCTTACATAATTTTATTAAAGACCCTTTCATAGTCTTCCAAAAACATCCAATGCATATGCAATCATATTCTGCAGGTTCTAGTGTCAGTGAGTGTGAGGCACATATATCTTCTTCCCTTTTTACCCCATAATAACTTGCTGAACTTACTGTTCAATTCTGGAAAAAAAATGCTTGTTCTAGAGGCTCTTGTTTCAATTCATAATGTGTTGCTGCTCACTGGAATTTACATAATGATGGCTGATGGCCAGGTACGATTCAGCTGCGCAAACATATGTGCAAGTGCTAACTGAGATGTCTTAAGGCATAGCCCTAGTATCCCTGAGATGCCCAGACATCAGCTCAGAAAGTAGTGATCCCTCCTCAGTAAGTCCTATCTCATCTTTGCTAGATCCCTGCAGTTATCTAGAGACACAAGACAATTTCAAGCAGTGCTAGATGCCTAAGATGAGGCAGCTGAAGGTACTTTCTGATGRCTTAGTAAATATCATGAGCAGTGTAAGTGTTACAACAGTAAAAAAGGCTGAGAGCTGCATAGCTGTGGTAACAGTCTAGCCCTACTTCTACACTATTTCAACAAATCACTGTGTCTTGCAAATAGCTACTTGTTATAACTATACCAACCACATCCTTTCTCCAAGGCTCCCAAAGACTGTAACATGAAGTATGTTGAAACATAAAAAAAAGTACTGCTGATAGTCCTGAGGGCTGTGCTGCCATCCAGAGGGACCTGGACAGACTGGACAACTGAGTGGTGAGAAACCTCATGAAKTTCAACAAGGGCAAGTGCAGGGTCCTGCACTTGAGGAGGAATAACCCCAGACACCAGTACAAGCTGAGAACTGGAGAGCAGGCCTGCAGAGAGGGACCTGAGTGTCATGGTGGATGACAAGTCGACCATGAGGCAGCAGTGTGCCCTGGTGGCCAAGAAGGCCARYGGGATCCTGGGGTGCATTAAGAAGAGCGTCTCCAGCAGGTCGAGGGAGGTGATCATCCTCCTATACACAGCCCTGGTGAGGCCACATCTGGAGTACTGTGTCCAGTTCTCCAGTACAAGAGGGGTGTGGAGCTGTTGGAGAGAGTCCAGYGCAGGGCTACGAACATCTGCCCTATGAGCAAAGGCTGAGAGAGCTGGGCCTGTTCAGCCTGGAGAAGAGAAGGATGAGGGGGGATCTGATCAGAGTCTGTAAATACCTCAAGGGAGGGAGTGAGGAGGAGGGGGCTGGCCTCTTTTCAGTGGCGGCCACTGACAGAACTAGAGGAAGCAGACACAAATGGAAGCACCAAAACTTCCACAGGACCTTAAGGAAAAAATTCTTGACAGTGAAACAGGCTGTCCAGGGAGGTTGTGGAGTCTCCTTCTCTGGAGATCTTTAAAACCCACTTGGATGCAGCCCTGTCCCATGTGCTCTAGGTGATCCTGCCTGTGCAGAGGAGTTGGACTAGATGATCTGTGGAGGTCCCTTCCAACTTTAAGGATTCTATGAGTCTATGAAACAGAATTTTCCTGTTTTTATTATCTCAGTATACATTGTAACTTAACAGTACCTTACTGCTGGAAAACTGCAAGCCAGCTAGATATTTGTTGTGTCTTTCTCTTTCTAAATAGATATGTTGTAGAGCAAAAAGCAATCAACCCCTGCAAACAGCCTCCACATCAGTAAGCCAGAAGAAAACCCTGCCTTATTTTAAAGTTTGTCAAGAAGAATGAGGTGTAACGTTACAAATAGTAAGGCGGAAAAGACGGAGCAACTACTCCTAGAAACTGAGTCAACATGGATTTACAAAGGGGAGATCATGTGTCATCAACCTGACAGCCTTTCACAATGAGATGACTGTCTCACTGAAGGAGAGCAGTGAATTTGCCTTGTTTTAACTTTAGGAAGACTTTTGACCCTGTCTCCCATAACATCACAGACAATTCAGAGGGACCTTGACAGGGTGGAGAAATGGCAGAGAACGTCATAAAGTTCAACAAAGGGATGCGTAAAGTCCCTCCCGGTGGAGGAATAACTTCAAGGACGTGCACAACCTGGGGACTGACTAGCTAGAGAGTGGCTTTGCAGAAAGGGACCTGTGGGTTCTGGTGAACATCAAGATGATGAGCCAGCAGTGTGCCTTTGTAGCAAAGAATGCCAACAGTATCTTGGACTACATTATGAAGAGCATTGCCAGCAGGTTGACAGAGGTGATTCCTCCCCTKTAATCCTTACTGGTGATCCACATCTGAAGGGCTGTGTTCAGTTCTGGGCTCCCCAGAACTAGAGAGACATGGATACACTGGAATGAGTCCAGCAAATGGCCATGAAGATGAATAAGAGAATCTCTCACATGAGGAAAGATTGAGAGAGTGGGGGTAGAGAAGTGTCCAGTCATCTTATCCGTGTGTCTAAATATCTGATGGGAAAGTGTGAAGAAGGTGGAACCAGACTCTTCTCAGTGGCATCCAGTGAAAGGATGAGAGGAAACAAACAGAAATGACATATAGGAAATTYCAATTAAACATAAGAAAAAAAAACCTGTGAGTATGTTCAAACCCTGGAGCAGGCTGTCCAGAGAAGTTGTAGAATCTCCATCCTCRAAGATATTCAAGAGCCATTTGGATGGGGTCCTGAGCAACCTGCCCTATCTGCTTTGAGCAGGGGGGGTTGCCRTAGACTATCTCGAGAAGCCCTTCTCACCTCAGCCATTCTGTAAGTCTGTGACTCACTAAGTGCACTTTAAAAACGTGAAATAAAACATTTCACTTCGTCTGTCTCATGATTAACTTTAGGAGGAAAATGCTATCTATCAATGTATACTTGTGCATACACTATATTTAACCATGCAGCATTCAGAAACAGGTAATCTGACCTACTTCTCCTGTGTTTGTTGAAACTTCTTATTTGCTTTGGAACTATGTATCTTTCCTAAAGATACAAGAACTTCAAATACGAAAACAGCAAATCAATATCACCAACGCTGTCCTATAAAGTACTGAATCAATATAATAGTGGCATGGAAGGGAGAAAGAAGAYTTAATTTCTTTCATGTAATGCCTTTCAAGGTGTTGTTCTTTAACTGTGAAAACCAGAAGGCAACACAGAACTAAGCTGCAGTGGCCACAGTGAAAGGCAAAATCCAGCAGTGAAAGGCAATTTTAGAGTACAAAGGCCAAGCACTGCAATGTGTCATTCTTATTCAAAAGCAGAATAGGCAAGAAACCCAGTGCAAACTGTTGTCTTTCTTTTGCTGACTTCTTTGTATTTGATTTGTTTATAATTATTAGAGTAGTTGATATAATTATTGTATTAATTACAACAGACACAAAATGTTTAGGACTAGAGCTGACTTTCTGCACAGAATACATTCAGTAACTGAGCTGAAACCTTCATTTTCTGAAACATTAGGAAAACTTTGATGAAGACTTTTGGCCAAACTCTCATACGATTTATGACTTATGGTTCTCATGGTCAGTTTTAGATAGCAGGAAGGCAAAGCAAGGAAAAAAAAAAATTATTTCACTAGTTCTCAAATATATAGTTATAACCAGAATGTATTTTCATAAAATTCAATGTTTTATTTCATATTACAGTTTGTAGCTATTAAATATGAGGCAGTTGATGTGTGAGTTGTTCCAGTACACACAGCTGCATTAACAGCTAACTACAAATACATTTTATACCAGTGGGTACTTTTAAGAACGAAATGTCCCATCAGAAAGATTTACTAGCAACTTCTTTTTTCATGTATTTACCCAGTTCCAAGTAATTCTGTATGTTAGTATCCACATATGTTCACTTTTTTTTCCCCGTCTCTGCTGTTTGAAACCTTATTTCCACTCATCTATGGGGCAAGATTAACAAAGCCACTACCATCTGTTCATAGACAGGGTTTGCTATCATGTAACTGTTGACATGTAAAGGGTATTTTATATTTTCATTGGATATTAATTGTGCTTTCTTTGGATTAAGAATTTTAAACTGAACTATGAAAATATATCTAAATATATAGGTCATAGCAATTATTGTGTTATTTACATTATAAACAAGCACGCAGCAGATGGCCTCCATGGCCCAGGCCAGAACAACCTATCTCCTGTAGATTTATTTGGTGCTTTGAGATACTACCAACTAACCTCCAAACCCTTTTTGAATGCCATTGTGCCCGTGGTTTGTTGCCAGGAATAATACTCCAGGCTTGTTTGTTTCAACACCAATATTTCTCAAGACTTTTTTGGTATCTGGGCCTATAAAATGTCCTTACTTGGGTCTATTCACAGGGGTTACACCTCTACCAATAAATGGAATAGCACTGGGGACTGTTAAGCAGACAAGAGGCCAAATGACTCACAAGGCTCTACCTACACTTCATAGTACTTGGCTCTGGTCTCTTCTTCGATGCACGTTGTACCTCTGCGGCCTTAAAACATAATTATTGCATTTTTGCATTTTGAGGGAAAAGGGGTCATTTTGAAGTGCCTGAAAAATAGGAAGGCTGTGATGCAGCTCTCCCGCGTAATGTTTTCATTTCAAGAAACTGAGAGTCTATGCTTCAAGGGAACATGTGATGCTGATTAACAGCACAAAGCCTGCTAGGACAGTTTTGGAAAATTGAAGAGGAAGATGTCAAGTTTGGTGCAGTCTTGTCCACACTTCCTGTTGTGGGTGATTTTTAGTGCACACTATGCCCTGAACTGTGGCCAGGATTGTTGAAGCAAGTGCTTCCAGACACAGGCCAAACACATGCCAAAGAGCAGGCTAACAGCTAACGAGTCAGGACAATCAATGATCAGGGGCTCAATCTCACCCACTGGTCCTATTTTCTTTAGCAGTAAAACTATAACCAAGGAAGTCTTGCAAAATGATCAGGAATACTAGGTCTTATAAAGCACTACCTCAAACTTTCATGATGGTTTTCTTCTCTCCCGGAGTTAAAGAGGTCTTTAAATATACTTGCTCAGTTCAGCCTCAATCCAGCAAAACGTTTACACTTGCAACCTGCTATAGGCTCATTAGTTTCAATGGGACTGTTTGCATAAACAAAGTCTCTGCCTGCTTGGCAGCTTCGGGACCATTGTTTAATGCAAGACTCTTCACATGCTCAGAGCTTTGCACATTTGCTGTGTTTTGGCTTTACATACTTAGAAAAGAACCAGCATATGAAAACAATACTCTCTATGCCATACATATGAATATATAACCTTCCATTTCAAAATGCCTGTACTTAATTCTTTAGCATACACACTAAAACATTACTGCTGCTATTTTTATGACATGAATGTACCTACCAAATGCATACCCATCTTCATTTTCCTCTGCAATGCTATGGAATAATAAGATTTCCCTCCTTAGGGTTTCTCTCCTTAATTTAGCTATCTATAAAGCCAGTTTAGTCCCTGGAAGAATCTTACACACTAACAAACTCTGTCTCTGCTGTTTTGGAAACTCACAAAGTAATCATTTTTGAAGCATTTAACTGTCTCTAGGACTCAGTTTTCTAACTCATCATTTCCAAATACAATTCCACACATATCCACCTGTTCTGAAAATAAAAAA
>NW_020455632.1:3173516-3181573 GCF_003342845.1 Nothoprocta perdicaria
AGAAAGGCTGGAGAGTTGGGCAGAGAGGAACCTCATGAAGTTCAATAAGGACAAGTGCAGGGTCCTGCACCTGGGGAGGAAGAACCACAGGCACCAGTACAGATTAGAGCTCGATCTGCTGGAAAGCAGCTCCACAGAGAGAGACCTGGGAGTCCTGGTTGACACTAAGTTAACCATGAGTGAGCAGTGTGCCCTCGTGGCCAAGAAGGCCAATGGGATCCTGGCCTGCATCAGGAGGAGTGTTGCCAGCAGGTCAAGGGAGGTGATTCTGTCCCTCTGCTCTGCTCTGGTGAGGCCGCACCTGGAGTACTGTGTGCAGTTCTGGGCACCCCAGTATAGGAGGGACGTGTAGCTTCTGGAGAGGGTCCAGAGAAGGGCAACCAGGATGGTTAAGGGAATGGAACATCTCTCGTATGAGGAGAGACTGAGTGAGCTGGGCCTGTTTCCTCTGGAGAAGAGAAGGCTCAGAGGGGATATGATTGACATGTATAAGTTCAGGAAGGGAGAATGCAGGGAGGAAGGGGACAGGCTGTTTTCACTGGTGGCCAGCGATAGGACAAGGGGTAATGGCCATAAGCTGGAGCACAGGAAGTTCTGTCTCCAGGTGAGGAGGAACTTCTTCACTGTGAGGGTGACAGAGCMSTGGAACAGGCTGCCCAGGGAGGTTGTGGAGTCTCCTTCTCTGGAGGTCTTCAAAACCCGCCTGGATGCCACCTTTTGCCTCGCGTTCTTGGTGTCCCTGCTTGAGCAGGAAGGTTGGACCTCTAGAGGTCCTTTCCAACCTTAAACATTCTGTGATTCTGTGAAAAAATGCTGCTAGGAWTTTGTTATAAGCATCTTTAAGTCTGTAACACAATACCTTAACTGTTACAGTGAAATTAACTTCCATGAAACAATAAATATTTATATGGTACATACATACCTCTAAAACCTTAAAGTCTTTGTTATACAGAGATAATTCTGGCCATCTGAGAAATCAAAATGTCGCAATCTATTGTTTTCCCTTCCTGTGAAATCTCATTAGTTTATTTAGCTAGTGGGCATTTTCCTATAGAAGTATAGGAAAGATAACCTACTTCATAGAGATAACAATATTGCATATAGATAAAAAGAGGCAAGAGAGTTAGACAAAAAGATACAGAGCTTTTTTTCACCTTAATTAAGCAGGTATTTCAAAATGTTAGCACACACACACACAGGTTTCTTCAGAGAGATTCATATCTGTGTCTCTTGAAATGGATCCTATTATGCTTATTTTAACTGTAACTTCAGTAATTATATAATTACCCTCACAACCCAATATGTAAATTAGCTCCAAAAGCACTATGCTAAAGCAACATGACAACTGATACTTTAACTGTAAAAGAATCACTGATTTCTTTATCTGGCCTATAGAATACTCTTAGAGTATTCCATCACTCTTAATTTATTGCATTCATTTCTGTGTGTGCATCAAAGAGCAGCCACAAGCACCAGAAACATCTTCGTATTGCAGTCCAGGCACCAGAGAGCAGAAGAAACAAAAGGGTGTAAAGGCACTTATATAATTTGGTGAATATAAAAGCAAGATTTTTTTTTCCTATTTACAGGTTTATATAAAAGGAAATAAGGAGTCATTTATGGACTTCTCCTGAGAAGGTGTTCTCCACATCAAATCACAACATCTGATCACTGCCTGATAACTGCACCTCATACATCAAATTCAGGCCATGTGCATGGTGGACAACAATTCCCAAGCACAGTGCTTAGGTGTGCCCTCAGTGTGAGCATTTGAGGACAGTGAGTGGAATTTGGCTTAAGAAATACATCTAAAAATTGAAAAAATGGATTTTTTTTTTGTCTTTGCATGAGGTGATGAGCTTTACATAAGCAACGAAACTACATATCTGAGAATTAATAATGAGGAAGAAGGGCATGACTAATAGCATAGGTGACTATGCAGAGGCTAGGCAAGTGATAAGTGGAGATGATGAGCTATTATGCAAAACATATGTTGTCCTCAAAACACCCACTTCATCAGCTTTATTTACTTCTTACATCATACCCTTAGATTATTCATTCTTAGAGACTGTTTTGGTTAGCTTTTATTTTTGTTGCTTGCTTACTACCTATTAAAACACCCATATCAACCACGTGTTTATAATCCACAAGTTCAATGTATCGTAAATAAYTGGTATTTCAGAATGAACATCAATCAAAACAGTATATTAAAATATCAACATGGAAAACAAACCAATAACTAACTACCCTGTCCTGAATTAATCTCATTATTAATAGTAAGGATAATTAAGCCAATGTGGATTGCAAATGCAACACAGGTTCCTGTTTGAATGAAATGCATACTAGGATGCTTTGAGTCTTCATGGTGTGAAGGAGCCTTTAATACAGTGTCTTCCTAGGGGAAGCTTCCTAGGGGAAGCTGCCACAAAAGTTCAGGCTGATTARCCATTTTATGGTCTTAGTTAAGAAATTAAAGATTCATGAGCACTTGCTTCTTAAAGAGAAGAAGAGATACATCAAATCACACATGTAACTATGGTTGTACTTCTCCTGTGAGGACAACAACCACCAATGTTCTCAGCTATTAAAAAAGAGAAAAATTAAAGAAGCGCAAATAATTTACACCCCAGTCCCTGATAAAGAGAATATTGTTATATCATACYGCTGGCAACCACCCAGACCCTTTCCTTCTACTTTCCAGCACCTACCCTTATCACAACTAGCAATCAGATTATAAACTGTGGAGCAGAAGCCTAGCCCTCATCTTCTCACGTGCAGGAAAGTGGCACCACCCTTGGGATTTAAATCTATTTGCTGTGACTGGAATGATGGTCTTTGTTCTCAAATTGTTACTACATCAGTACTTGCTTTTTTTACCATTACTGAGCACAAAGCACTGAGATTTCCTAGAACATCTACCACAATTCCAAGGTCTCTTTCAAGAGCTGCAATAATGGGCCAAGGGCCTAATATTCTGTCATTCTGTCTAAACATTTAGGCTCTCTTATCTCATAAATCATARAATCATAGAATGCTTAAGGTTGGAAGGGATCTCAGAGGTCATCTAGTCCAACTCCCCTGCACACTCAGGGTCACCTAGAGCACCTAGGTTGCTCTTTCAGTTGTCTCTAATTCCTTTGACTTTCTTCTGGTAAGAGTGCTTTGAAGTCTTGTCCCTCAAGAGGTGTCTATACCTACTTATTGATGCTAAAATGCCAGGACATCAGTGCTCCATTTTCCAAAGTTTTGCTGGAAGTTCTGCCTGTAGTAGTTTCTGTGAGGGCTTTTACACTGGTAGCAGCACCACTGAGTCTGGTATCTCAGTGGTGGTGTTACCTGCTGCGAGCCATCGCCAATCTGTATCTCTTAGTCCTTTGTGACCTGATAAAAGGGATTTCTGCACCCACTTTTTCCTCATATATCAACATAAATTAATCCTTTTACTGCTGTGCCATGTGAGTTTTGAGCTCCTTTGGTACTGCACTATTTGTACTAGCCTGAATAGTTCATCATCAATATTGTTTTGCTACACCACCATCCATCTACCTTTCCAGTGCATTTCTGAGTATGTTGAGCAGCACTTGACCATTGCACAAATTCCTGCACAACCTAGTAGGTTTGGCCATGTCATTGTAGTATATTACTTGTAGTATCATTGTCTATATTGTCTATACAATACAGTGTCTATACATACTAGCATTGTAGTATTAATTGTATTGTAATCATTGTATTGTATTCATCATTGCCTGATGAAAACTGTTAAATGTCAAAAGCCTTTTGGCATCAACCAGGCTTTCCTTGTCCGCACGGTCATCTAGGTCCTCCAAAAGATTTTTCAGGCTCGACATCCCATCATAAAGGTGTTGACTTTTCTCCAATGTATCGTGTTTTTGCACATTCCACTTGTTCCAGTCTTCATCCTCCTTTCCACCTATTTGCTCAACACATGCATCAAACCTACTGGTTTCAGTTCTGCAGATTCCTCAAGGAACCATATAAAATTCTGTTCAATTTCTCAGTCCTCCAGCACCAAATGTGTCTTAAGCAACGGTTATACAGCATAGCTAGCAGTTTACTCACTTCCTAACTCTACACTTCCTAACTCACTTCCTCTACAACTCTTGGATAAATGCCATCTGATATTGCCGTGCATTATTTTCTAGCACAGCTTCTGATTTGAGAGAGCTCTTCCAACATGTTTCTCAGGAACAGTGGTATTGTGGCATGACCATGGGCCACTCGGAACTCATCCTTGACAAATACGGGTGTAGAAACCTCATCCATGTTATGTCCTTATTCACTAGACCTCCAGTCACACCTGGGCATTTCCTAGCCATGGATCCTCCGGCCAACCTTGATGTGTTCCGGCAAGGATTTATCATCACTTATGCCCTTYGCGAGCTCATCCACAAAACCGTTTCCTTTGGGGGAGATGTTGTCCGTGTGCGCTCCAATGGTCCCCGCTCGGGCTCCCCTTCCTCCCTCACCTCTCCCCCACGCCAGCTCAGCCCCTTCCGAACCCCATTTCCCCCCTCCAGCCGGGAACCCCAGGGGCACCCCCTGTCCCCCCAAAGCCGGGGACACCCCCGAGGACCCTCGGGGGACACGTGCGGGCGGCTGCGGACGGCCGCCCCGGGACCGCCCCGCGCATGGCCGGGGCGGAAGCGGCGGCGGCGGCGCCCGCCCTCCTCCTCCTCCTCCTCCTCCTCCTCCTGCTCCGCCTTCTCCCGCTGCTCCTCGTTGCGCCGCGGCCTCGCCGCCGCTTCCGCCCGGCTGCGGCGGGCGTTGCGGCCGTTGCGCCTTGCTGCCGTTCCTCGGTGCTGGCTGTCGCGCGGGCGGGAGGTACGTGGCCACGCGGGGTGTCCCCCGGGCTGCGGGCGGGCCGGGGGGCAGCCGCGGGACGTCGTGGGGAGTGAAACACGCGCGGCGGGGCGGCGGGGGGACGTGTCGGTCGCAGAGCGGCTGTCGGGCACGTAGGGGCGAAGGTGGCGCGTGGGGAAGGGGAAGCTCCGCGACAGGTCCGAGGAGCGGGGAAAGGGGACGCGGGAGCGTAGGAGGAAACGAGGAGGAGGAGAATGATGAAGCAGCGCTGGGACATGGCAGCTCTGGAGGGCTTTGGTGCAGCTGGTGTTGCTGTGGTGTCTGTGGCAGTAATGAAGCCGCTGCTCTGGCGTCTCCAGTGCAAGGTGGAAGCTGCAGAAAGGCTTCAAGCCCTTAAGGCTCCTTCCCTRAGATGGAACACGGTTCTGGCCTCAGGGACTTCGTGATGTGCCGTTCATGGAGCTCTTGTAGGGCCCACATGTGCATTTGTGCCCTGAGTGGCTCTGAGATTTACAAGCCTTCAATCATTAAGATTACTGCAGTTCCTCATTATCACAGTGTTGTTTTCTTGAGGTGCTCCCTAATGGTGCCAGTGAAGGAAAAACATAAAAAAGTTGCTAAGTCATAGCACTAACACTCAGTGTTTTCCATCATGGAGTTACTGCAAATGATGTGTAAAAGCAGTCAAAACTAGGGGTCTGTCAAGAACCTTACTTTTGACAGTGCCCTACGCAGATGTTTATGGAAGAGGCACACACGGGTGTTGTACTTTGCCTAACCCCATGCCATAAGTGTCCATTCAGCCTCCAGTCACCAACCTGGGAACCTTCTGGAATAGATGTACTRAAGACATCACGTTTCCCACTGGATTTCCCCTCCATTAATTAGCTCTTGCCTCGCACYATTGTCACTAGTGTTCATGGCATCCCATGTTGAGCAGCCCTGTGGGTCAAACACCCACTGAATAAGGAGGTGCCGCCTTTTGCTGTCAACCCACCTCCATGTCCTTGTATTTCATACTTTCTACTTACACTGAAGAGACACTGATCTACTCCACGTGATGCATGAAGGCAATTAGAAAAAACAAGCATGCAGTTAGTGGTGGTATAACTGATTTCTTTTCTGCTCTTGATGATCTGCTGTATAATATTGTGCATTTTCATTGTTCACTTAAGTTTTCAAGTRCTTTTGACCAAATTTGCATCCAGTTTGCACTTGAATGATAATGTTTACATCTGCAGTCGGCTTCATAAACGCGTTGTAGTGGAGGAATTAAGTGAGAGATTTTAAGGCAGGCTGTAATCATGGTGTTTCATCTTTGTTTTGCCCTTYATTTCCCAAAACATTGATATTGTGTCCATCATGATTGATACAGAAATAAACAAACACATTGCAGACTTTGGAGACTGCCATCTTTTTGGTCATGCTATTCACTCCCAAATATAATTTGTTTCCCTTTGCTTTCATATGGTAGGATTTTTGCTTGATTTGCTTGCAGGCAGCTGGGAAAGCTCATTTACAACATGCTCTTGACATAAGTCTGCTGTTTCTGTAAAATTTTCTTCTCAGACAAGGCCTGGCATCATTTCTTCCCTAGAAACCTTCTCTACCATGAAGACTTTGCACTTCAGYGCCAGCATTTTACATTCTGTCATGTCGAAATACTGTCTTTACTCAACTAATTTTTTTGCTAAGAGTGCAGGCTAATCCTAGATCATATATCTGACATGCATTTGCTAGGTCAACCTGTTATTTGTGTCTCTACCTTCTGTGTATTCCTTAGTGGGATTTAAGTTTTGAAAGCCAAGGTTTTCTTCTGGATCCAGAACAATGTTAATTCAGTGTTCAGAGAGAATGATATCTTTAAAAGTGTATTCATCCGGTAGATCTCAAAATTACATTCAAAGTAATGATTGCTTTTTCCTTTAGGATTAAATCTAAAAGCCTTCCTGTTTTTCAGAAATCTCATTTTCTATTCTGGAAAATAACCCATATTGCACTTTRCGAATTAAAAAGTTAGTATCTACTTGTGTGCACTTGTTTCTTTAAGCAACTAGTTTATTTGTTGTCTGTTTTATTAGCTTTGGCAGCAGGTTAAAACCTTGCATATTAACTGGGATTTGGGGGACTTTCTAGGGATATAGCTACAGCTTTCTTGTAATCTTTGAGGTTTCTCCCACTTAATGATGCTTATAAATTCATCTCTTTCTGTTTTATATATATATAWAAAAGATTTTGTGATATTTTGTCTCGTCTGAAAAGATACTGTCATATGGAAGCTACTATGTGAGTATGATTTAATAAACTGACAGGGCATCACATGTAGGACGTCTTCTACCATAAATGTGGAATTTTCATGGTCCCCTGTACAGAAATGAGAACTGCTTCCAGTTTTCATTCTGTGTTTCCTTAGCTCTTTTTAATCATTACAGTTCTAGCTGTGAATAACTTGCTGCCAGTACCCCATTTCCACCTGTCAAAGGTGTTTTTGCTGTCACCAGTAAAATCCTGGCTGTTTTACTGCTCAGAGGAGGGGACAGGAGCAAAACAGACTGAAAGCATCAGATTGCTGGAAGACTGAGGCATCCCTCAGTACGAGGCCTTGTAGTTACTTTAGGTAAACACACTCTGCTGTTTAGAGCTGCCTTGATATGCCAGGTTGATTTTAAGGCATTTTAAAGGACGTAACTACATTTTTTAAATTTGATTTTTGTACAGTATTTTGTAATTTTGCATGTTTTTACAATAACACTTCATAGGTTTTGCTTAATGTTTCAGGGGYAGCACAAAATGGACTATGTTCTTTCCATCATACACCTTCGACATGGGTTTGTAGTTTAGAGCGTGAAGAAACGTTTTTATTTTATCTGCTAATGACTGCTTTCCTCCTGCAGAATGGTTCGGGATTTGTGACTAGCATCACAACAGCCTGCTTATTCCTTGGCCTACTTTTTCTGTTTTTCTGTGAAAAATCTGTCTTCGACTGTTTTTGTTTGTCCCAAAGAAACCTTTGATGCCATTTAGGTATTACTTCCCTCCCTTCTTCACTCCCTCTTATTCATCTTTGCAGCTTTCCTACCAAGTCCATCAGTTTCTTCCTTCTACTTTCTTGCTCTTAGCAGATTAGTTCCAGTCTGCAAATCAGAGAGCTTTGTAGGTCTGGATGATTCTGTTCAGGGGAAAATGTTTCAGAAATTGTTAGAGCCCAGTGTCTATCAGTTAACTGGAGGAATATA